>NW_026556170.1:0-40650 GCF_029017545.1 Prosopis cineraria | reverse complement strand
ATTACTATTATCAATCAAACCCTAACGTTTATCATCAAGAAAATGAAAGAAGAGAGAAAGATTTAAGAAAGTTTACCTTTAGTGTTTATGAACTTTAAATTACTCCTACTAAGTTTGTCTCTTCAGCCCTAGCTTAGCTCTATCGTCTCTCTCTTGGTTCCCTTTATTTTCTCTCTTCTTTTTTGCTTCAATTGTGTGACTTATACAGCAAAAAATGCACCATGGTGCATGGCACAGAGAGCTCTCCTCCCAGGCGTATTGTTACATATGTGCTGCGGCAGCTCATCTACAAGCCAAACGTGTGGCATAGAATCACTTTTATCGAAAATCTTCCTCTTCCATTCTTAAGTGACTAATTCTCTTTCGAACCCGTGTTTAATAATTGAAATCAAGACTAAACACACCCATTAGGCCTCTCTGGCCACACACTTTACTAATATATAATTAGTCCTATTTGAGCTTAATTAACCTAATTTAAAATTGAGGATGTTACATAGGCTTATCCATTTGATTTTAAAAAAAGAGAAAGATGAAAAACCAAGAGTTTATACACTTGATCCTTTGATTGTGTTTTGATTCTTATTAATAAGAGTCAAGTGGATTTTATTAGGTGTTCAAATATTTGTCATCCTTGAATTATATTTGTAAAAAAAAATTGCATTAGAACCTACCATTAATCTTGGAGAATCATGTACGAAATCAAATTTGATTAAGGAACATGTGTTGCAACCTTGATGAATGCCCATTCTTATTGAAGCCTTGTCATGTGAAGAGAAATGAAAACAAGGTGATCTTAGTTTTTGATAATTATGAGTAGGTATTTGTGTTGAAAAGTTAGCCTAGAGGATTACAAACAAAGCGATCTTAGGAAGCAACCTAAGTTCTAATCTTTCTCTTTTGATTTTCTTTTGTAGTTTGCATATTTTTGGTAGAGTTGTGGTTGATCTTTTGTGGTTTGGAAATCTGTTCGAAGTATGAGGAAGTGAAGGCCTCTAGAGAAGTGGTGCAAGTGGCAAAAAAAAAACAAGAGGCAAATTAAAGAATTCCAAGAGAAATGAAAATTTCAACAAGTAAAGCATTTAAGTTGCTTTTGTGAATTTGTATTAGTATTGAAAATTATTGAGCTTTATGAAGTGAATGCAAATTTTGATTATTTGATTCTCATGAAAAATGATTCTTTTTGGGGATTAATTGCATTTTGATTGGAAAAATTTATTTGTTGTTGATGAGTGATGGTTAGGAATTGAATTTAAAGTGGTTTTGGTGCTGTGGGGAAAGGTTGGGGGTGTAACATATTAGCTTTTTTTAAAAATAAAAAATTCTGCAAAATTAATTTGCTGTCAAAAATTCTGCCAAAAGTCACAACTTTCATTACAACTTTGGAGAACTAGAAAGATGAAAATCACCACTTTAGTTCAAAGTCATGACTTTGGAAGTTTTTTTAAAAAAAGTTTTTTTTTTTGGCTTTTTTTCTTTTCTTTTGTTTTCCTTGCCCCAAAATTTACCCATTTTGAACCCTAAACCCACTTAACAACTCAATACAAACTTTTGTTCCCACTATCCATAACTCTGGCCACCAAAGCTTTGTCCACATATCTATCAATGGAACTTCATAGGCTTGTAGTGTGACTAAAAGTTTTGATCTAATTAAAAGATTAGGATAAATGGGATCTCAAAGATCTTGAGATATATAATAATAAAGAGCAATCCATTCCATTCTCACTAGCCAAACATCTTCTCCCAAATTTATCTTAAATACCATTCCTTGCACTTCCAATATGTTGATATTTAAATAGAAACTCTTTCTTTCTTCTCTCTCTCTCTCTCATTTCATTTTTTTTATTTTTTGTTTTTCTTTTTTCTTAGACATATATCTTTTAGACACATTTTTTTATGGAGTACAATTTGTTTTATTTGATGTATCATTTGCATTGTCCACACCCAAATTTGCACAAATAAAACATTGCTTAACAACCAAACTAATCCTCACTATTAATATCACACTCACCACTTATCTCAAAAGTAAGTGTAATAGCCTGGGAATTTAAGTGAGAATTAAAATTTATGATGAAGTATTTTCAAGGTAGTTTAGTAAATCTTGGCATAATTGCATTAAAAGTTACTGGTAGTTCGGTGGAAAGGTTGTTTGCAGTCTTCATCAAGTGCTCGGTTCGAATCTTCCTCGCGCAGAAGAGAAGATTTATTTTTTTAATCATGAAATTACCTTTTTGCCCCTTTGGGAACTAAAAAAGGAAATGGTATCAACGCGCATGACATTGAATCTGAATTTTTCTTTCCCGTCATTTTTGCTTGAACGGAGAAAGATGCAGTCAGTGTAAATTCGAGAAGCTTCATACACCGCCCTTCCCCCTTGTCCCTTTGGTTTATCGATCGCCGGCGACAACACGGGAGTGCCGTTCGTCCAGCACTGTGGTGTTGCTTTCTCTTTTTCTTCCTTCCCTGTTTCGACACCATCAGCTCTCCTCTGTCTTCCTCTGCTGTCAGTCCGTCACCGATCTGTGTTTGCCGTGGGTTCGCCGCTGTTCAGTTTGATTCTCGAGTTCGTGCGTCCCTACACTTCCATCGGTCCTTTCTTGGTTCTGTTTTCTTGTCGTCTATCTCTATGTTTTCTGTGCTGTGGGCTGTCGACATTCTTCCTCCTCCTCCTCCATTTTCGCTTAAGCTACTCCTCTTGCTTCTGATGTTGCTAACTTGAGGTGAGGACTTATGAGTTCTCTTTCATGCTGATTCTGTGAGAGTGTACTTAGGATGCTGAAATTGTGATTTCTCTTCCTAGCCTTGCTGCCGCTTGTGACTCTGTTTAGAGTGGGATCTGAGTAAATTAAAATTTAAAGGTTAAGTGGATATTTCCATCAAGTAATTTGATATGGTTGTTTTGGGTTATCGTCAATGGAGATGAATGTGAATTTGATTCTTCATTTGTAATTTCTCTTGGCAAATGGATAGTTCTGTCTTCCTGTTTTAAATGTCATTATGCGAACATGGCATTGAGCTTCCTATTTCTTATCCTCAATTATTATCCCCCTTAGTTGTGTGGTTCATTGTGTAATTCCCTGAAACTATGATAATCTTTTCCGAAATTTGAAATTCATGAACTAATCACTCACTTATGGAGATTTTGTTCTTCCAGGTTATATACATATCGGGAAGTTGTTAACTTGATAACCCTTGAATGACACCTTAGTTTTGCTCCACTTTACCCTTTGACCATGTCCCATTATTTTGGTAGTTTGTCAGGAAGTTTGATTAGTTCAAATTATTATTACAGGACAGCTTTTGAAAAGAGAATTAAAGCGAAAGAGATTTGATATTTGTTTGAACATTGACACACTCAAGGTATTTATAAAAAGGTTTAGGAGAGACTGAATTTTAATTGAGTAGTTAATTGTGACTAATTACTAAAGAAAAATCTTTATGTGTAGATTAGGACCTCAGGACACTCTAAAATAATTACAGTTAATTACTGTTTGAGTTAACTTTGGAGGAGAATTTGTGTGATGTAAGTAAAGACCATTAATTAATTCTCTATATATTTTATATAGCATGTTGAGAAGAAGAGAAAACTTTTTAAACGTTGAAAGAAGTAAATATTTCGATTTGGGAAGATGACAGGTAAGTGGATAGCCTCTCAAATGACTTATTAATAAATTTATTTTCTTCATAGTAATATTTAAGTATTATTTATACTGTTATATTTTAAATTTTATTATCAACTAGCACGAAAAAAATGTTTCTATTGTATAAAGTTTTATAAGAAGAGTTATAATTATTTTATGATTGAATATCTACCATTGTTTAATATATTGGCGATATTTGATTTTACTGTTTAAGGAATAATTTATTATTATGACTCATCCATACTTGATTTACAATGTGGGACCGAATCAGAAACGCCGATTGCTAACGGCAATTCTATTAGTCCTTAGCATGCCATAGTACACCTGGCTAGCAGGGGTGTTTATTGAAAGTGCTAGCCTTATGCAGGCCAACGCACGTGGAATGAGGGATGGATATTTCATGAGCATTGTACTCACGCTTGTTTCATGGCTTTTAGCCGCGCTTAACTAGTTACTTACCCTCGTAGACTGTGTGTCTACGCTTGTTGGTTATTACTACCCGTGGATTGTGTGTCCACGCTCGTTGTCTGTTCTGATGAAGTCTTGCTAAAGGATATTTTAAAATTAATATATATTTTTTTTAAGCAAATCTTATTAGACAAGTGGATTGTCATGAATAAATTTCTTTATAACAAGAAAGTTTCATTCTTAATTGTTTAATACAAGCCTGATAATTTAGAAAGTGAAACTTGACTATTGATGTTTTTGGATTAAATGCTTAAATGAAAATATTTGGTTTGAGTTATGCATTATTGCTTTTCTAAATGATTACTTTAGTTAAATTCATGCTTATTCTATTTATATTTCTTTCTTTTATATCACTTTAAATTTATTTTGGATGCTATTCACTGAAAAATATTTTGACCTCAAATAATAGCTGGACCTATATCATTTGTTGACCATGGGAAGCTTATTGCTAAATTGAAGTAGAAGAATTTCTTTGGACAAATATCAACTTGGTCTAAATGTGAGCTTAAGTATTATTTTATAGTTTACTTCATGTGCTGTTTATTGATTATAGATAAAATCTTGATCTTGTATATGTTGATTGTTTGTTATTAAGGAGTGGAGCTCCATGTTGTTGAATTGTTTAAATTTGTTGTTGTTGAAAAAAAAATTTGGGAGGCTTTGTAGATTTCTAAAAAATATATGATTTTTTTTGTGCAACAAAATGGTAAGAATTTCTATTCTATTATTAACGGGTTCAAATACTAAATTAAAAGCTTTTTGAATTAAGGCTTATAGGATATGGGTTTATAGGCATATCTTGTGCCGATCACACATTACTTCTGGAGTGTGACAGTAAGTAATTCATGAGTTCTCAAGTTGTAAAGGTAAGTGCCAATGTGGGTTTCAAAAGGAAAATTCACATGGTTTTTCAATTCTAGGCTTAGAAGAAGAAGAGGGTTAAGGTGACAGGAAGTGAATGAAATGTATTCAATAGGCTTCAATGACAGATTACGGACGTCGATGAATTGATGTGTTTCGCGCTTGATTAAAATAATCATTGGGATTAGGATTGGATTAGGTCATTTTCGTTATTAGATGAAAAAATCATTAAGGTTGGTCATTTCGGATTGCTAATTAGATTGGGAACCAAGTCAAGCAAGTAACAGATACTTTAGAAAATAATCTTTTTTTCTTTTTGATCCCTAATACCTAAACGACACAGGGATAGAAGGCAGAGCACGCGTTTTGGTTTGAGCTTCAACTTTGTGCTCCTCTTCCCCTCTCATTCTCTGTGACTTTGACAGTACGGCGATGCAATCTTCCTCCTCTTCCCCTATCAATCAACGTCGACCATAGCACGCATAGACCACAACATATGATTTTCCTCCTTCTCCTCCCCTATCGATCGAAGCCAAGCAATAATTCTCCTCATCCTCCTCCCCTATCGATCAAAGCTAGGCATACATAGACCATGGCATGCATAGACGCACTGAGTGAACACAAAGTGACAAAGCAGTGCAACAACGTGATTTTCCTTGTCCTCACCAATTAATCGTCGTCGACCATGGCACAGACTGAAGCCAAGCAGCCAGCGACATACTGAACAGTGAACACAAAGTGATAAAGCAGAGCATCCTCTTCTGAGTTCTGATCTTTTCTTTATCTTCCCTAATTGTTTTGAGTTCTGAATCCTTTGATCTTCTTCTTCATCTATCTACTTCCTCGTCACAGTAAGTTTTATGTATTTCAATTCCTTAGAAGTTGAAATTTATTATATATCAGTTTGATTCTTAAGAGGTAAAAAAAAAAGAGTATGCTGGGCTTATGGTTGAACTTATGAGAAAAGGGGATGAAAAACACATTCAACATTGAGAAATTGAACCCGACAATTGGAATTACTGGGGAAATAATGTCATTCAAAGATTGTCCCAATGGCACACTCCAGAATTAGTTAAATTTCAATTTAATTAGCAAGAGAAGTGTGCCATTTGGGAATGTTTAATTTGCTCCTAGAGGATGAAGAGCTTGGTGACATGTTTATTTATCCTTACCGTAACAGGATGAAAAAGTTACTTTTGGCATTTCAATGGAGATCTTGAATGATAATTCCGGAGATGAAGAAGATTCTTATGAAATTTGGCTTACCTATTGAGTTGATCCCGGGCAACCGAAAGCAATAATCTTTGATTGAAACTGTCCCATCATTTTTGCATTTTTCCACACACAAAAAATTCCCTTTCCTTGTTGTGAAATTTCGTGTGTGTTTTATATAAAGTTGATGTCCTGAGGATATCTCTAAGGGATCAAGAACATATTGCTTTACCTTGTATTGTCTTGTTAAAAAAAAAAACTTGGCATCTGATGTTTTATTTATATTATTATATAGATATATAATTTTTTTAATTTAATTATTGCATCATCAGTTCAATCATTGCCTTGAACTGTTAGCTTTTCTAGTTCAATATTCGATCTAGTTCTGAAAACATTGATTTGGAAGAATGCCCAAATCATTTTTCAAAATTATGTGAAGTAATTAAAATGCTACAAGCAATTCCAAACTAGGTTCTAGAATTGCTCAATTGAGAAGAAAATACACATCAATTTGCCACAAATTTTCCTAACAAAGACATTCAAATCATTTTCTAATTCTAAAACACAAAAGAAAATTTCAGAAATTGCTAAAAAAAAACAGGTCTTAATGTTGCAAATCAAACATACCAAAATATTGACAACAACTTTCTATTAAACATACAATCCAAACAACCTTCTATCATTACATCAGACATTCAGTTCAATAGATAATTTATTAATCTAGATCAAATTTGAGAAAATAGGAACATTAGAAATCTAAGTGTTCCAAAATTGAATTTCATTATAATGACCCTAAATTTTAAATTAAATAAATTCCCTTCCAATTGATAATTATTAATTTAATTTTATGAATGATATATTGAAATTGAAATAACTGGATATTTATATAAAGGTATAGAGTTCGAATTTTACTTTAGCTAAATGTTAGTTTTATTTTCATTTATATGGAAAAGTACTAAAGAGTTTTTGCTTTTTTATTATAGAAATCTTATAATAACAAAAAATTTATAGGGTTTTCTTTTGAAATTTTTCCAACAAGCTTTAGGTCTTGTTTTGTAAATTTCTACATGAGCTTATTATTTGACTTCTTTGGTTCTTGTTAGTCGGTGCTGCGCGCAGAAGAGAGAGGGAGAGCTCACGATTTTTTTTTTTTTTCTATTTTCCTCTTCTTTTCTGAATCATGTTCTGGAACCAGAGAAGAGAAGCCTGGAAACTCTACCCATTTCTCCCATCTTCTCCTTCTCCTCCTCTCCCACCATCTCCAATTGCTCTCGGTGTGTTAGTGAGAGAGAGTTCCAGCCACTGTGTATGGGCTTCAAGTCACCATCTCTCCTGCTCCTCTTTCTTCAATCCCATTCTAAGTTGTAAAGAGGGCTGGTGATTGAAACTCTGGATTTTTCCATCGTGTGCTCTCTGACTCTGCCTTTCTCTCTACTATCCTAACCTTACCACCGACAAGTGGGAGCTCGTTACTCCCGTGCAATACCAAGTCCTCAGTTGTGCTCCTTGTTTCTATCGTCCTCGTTTGCTGCTGTCTTCACCGTTCTTGTTCGCGTTATTGATGGGTGTAAGAAATCAACTCGCTGGAGCTGGTGGTGCTGATCGTGAGACCTTTTTATTCTTAGTCTGGTGTGGTTGATTTCATTTCCTTCCTCCCCCCTGTGCATTGTGGCAGATGATTCCCCTGCTTTGAGTGTCAGTTCGCTCGACTTATCTAGGTGTCCAACCTATTTTCCTGTTGCCATCGTTGTTGCAATTTTTGTCCATTCGCACCTAGTAGGAGTTTGGTGAGGACACAAACTCTTTCTGTTCTTGTGTGGCAGCACCGTTAGACTTTTCTCCTTCCCTGTTGTATAAGCTTCCTCTTCTTCTCTTTTGTGATGTTGGTGATTTAAGATGAGAAGCTCCAACCATTAACTCCCTTGTTGACTGGATTGGGATTGTGAATTATTCTTCATTTTTTGCTGTGCGTGATTAATGTGATGTTGGAAATTTGATTTTCTTTGAGTAACTAATTTGATTTTTTTGGGACTAAAATTTGGAAGGAAGGCTGAATTATTCCAATACTGTTTGGAAAATGAAATTTGTAGAAAAGGAAATGGCACTTTGGTTTCAGAATTTATGCATAAAAGATGTTTGATAAAATTCCCATTGGTAGAAATTGTTCAATTTTGTATCTATAATAGTAATGGTTTCTCAAGGAGGATGGTTTGGCTTGGACATTAGTATTTGTATATCTCAATTAGGTTTTGTCAAGAGGTGTATTTAAGAAGCTATCAAAATCTTATTTGAGTTTTAAATTATTGAGAGTTAAATGGTTGATGATTTATAAAGTATATTATCATTTTAGGAGTCATACTTGGATGCTTGGAAATGGTTGGGCAAGAGAATTAAAGCATGCAAGTTTTATTAATGGTTTGGAGTGTCACATATTAGATATTTAGTAAAAGTCTAAGAAGAAACCTTTAGGTGTGGATTTTATTCCTAAAACTTTCAAATTACTATTATTATTAATTCTAGTTAAGTGGACTCTCTTAAAAGGTGACTTGTGATTCAAAAGCAAAGTTCATTAAGATTTTAATATATATTATAGGATAATCGTAAGTAGGGTAGCTCGATTGGAGTTGAAAGAAGTGAGTTTTAAGGTTGAGTAGGTAAGTGGATAGCATCCCAACGAAATTATCAATTATTCCTTTTATTGAAATTTTATATTTTTTTATAGATTATTCTAATGACAAGTAAGTTGATTGATGGATACTTTTGTTAATTAAATTCTCTTCATTTTTAAATTATTAAACAATGGTGAAGAATATTTACATTATGGCATATGAATGTTTTACTCTTATGATATATACTTTCAAGATTGATAAAATCATTTTCACCAGCATTGGCAATTTTTATTATTCAATAAATGCAAGTTTGAGCATTAGATATGAAATTTTATTCTGGCAAGTTTTGATGCTTAAGAACTATTCATGCGAGTTTGATTTCAGGAATAGAAATTTTATTTTAATAGTGGTGATTTTCTCGCATGTTTGAAAATGAATTTGAAGGGGATTTTATATAGAACACTGATTGCTGACAGCAGTTCTATTAGCCTTTGGCGTGCCATGGTCAATGACTAGCTAGTTTGATTTTTGTGATCTCTGTTCTCACATTTGTTATTCATAGATCTGTTACTCGCATTTATTTTTGTGGCTTCGAGTTGCGTTTCATTAGTATTACCCTTGTGGACTGTGTGTTCATGTTTGTTTCATGACTTCAGCTGTGTTTGGTTACTTACCTCGTAGACTGTGTGTCTACATTTGTCATCATGGCGTAAGCTGCGTTTGGTTATTTATCCTCGTGGACTATGTGTCCACATTTATAAATTGTTCTAATAAATCCCTAGAAATTTAAGTTTTTATTTAATTGATGATTTCACACACTCTAATGTAATGGTTTTAATTAGCAATATTATTATTGTCATTCATACATTTATTTAATTATTCTAATTTGTTAATATCAAATGTTACAGCTACTTTATTATTTTAGATTTAAATGTTATTGTTATGAAGTTCTTTAAATTTTTATTCCAAGTTTACAAAGTTGTTACATTAAATTGCTTTCTCATTTAATTTATGTAATGGTTATATTTTATTCATTTTGATTATACAAATATTATGGTTGGAACGTTATTCATCGAAAATTATTATTTCAGTCTCAAATATGTTAGCTGATATTGTGCCTTCTACTGATCCTTTTAGGGCTAGTATTCAATTGAGATGAAAAGCTGTAATCAAACTTCTTTAATATAAACTTAAGTCCATGTATTTTGATTTGTAAATTTTTTATGTCCAGTGCTCCACATAAGTTATAGTTAGGATTCTCATCCTTATTATTTATATTTTGTTATTTGCTGATAGAAAGAGAGTTCCTTGCTGCTACTATTGTTTTGTAAAATATTTATAGATTGTTTTTGGGAGATTTTATTTTAAGGGGAGATCCTATCAAAATTTTTACACAAATATTAACTCTTTTGTTCGTATGGGTTGTATTAAAGATGGCTTAATTTATTATTAAATGTCTTCATGGTTTAAAAATTAAAGTTTTCTTGAGTAAAACTTTTGAGATATGGGTATTATCTTTACATTCTGTACCGAGCATGTCCTATTTTTGGGGTGTAACATTCATGTCATATCAACCAAAATAATATCCTCACCCCCAACTTAAATTGAACAATGTTCTCACTATCAAAAGAGAAAAATTGAGAGCCTTTTTCTCATCCAACTATACAACCAGACAATAAAAAAAAGTTACATGAGAGGCACAAAAAGCACAACTTATGACAAAAGAGTATTTCAACAATTAATATCGACAACATAACATAACAACCATCATGCTAAAATTAAGACAAGCTAATCAAGTGATCTTCTAGGAATTTTGTAATAGAGAGGAGGATGACTGGCAAGTGTGATTCATGCCAAGAAAGATGGATATAAAAGGAAAAATTTGTAATAAAAAATCAACAATATACCTTATAAATAGGACTAGAAAATCTTTTTTGATCTCTTTTCCTTATAAATAGAACTGAAGAGAGTATCTTATATTTGCTCATTGTGAATTTTCATTTTAAAAAAGTCAATTAATGCAAATATATATATATATATATAGAACATAGTTAAAAGCTTGCAAATTATTTTGTGAAAATATTTAACTTACGAACTAATTAAAGTTGAGTTTCAACTTTTTCCCTTTTCGACATAGTTCAGGTAAGTAAAATTTTAAATCTCAGAAATTTTGAAACTTAGACTTGAGATGATAAAGTAGGAAATTGTCCAATACTCGCCAAAGCTTACAAAGGATATCCACACCCCAAAGCATTATGCTTAATTTAGTTATTAATTATATATAATTAATTGTTTGGCATTTAGGTGAAGGAATCCAATAATGATTGACAACTAAGTTTATTTAACATATCACAAAATTGTCTTACACTCTTTGTGACATTTGTCCCAATTCTGTACATGACACGGTACGTAATATATTAATCATTACATTTATATACGTTTTTATTGTTTCAATTTAATTAATTATTAACAACCATTGCCGACGAGTCATGCGGATGCATTAGTGCACCCAATCTTGTCTTGAAGTCTATTTGTGAGATAATAAAACTTCTGGTACCTTCAGTTTATCTTAATTATTAATTTAGTCTTTTAAATTAAATTTTTATCAATTTGATCCTTTATGTTTTTTAAACTTAACATATTAGTCCTTTAAGTTTCAAAACACAAATTGACTCTTATATCAAACTAATATGTAAAATATGCTGATAACATGACATGTATGTATAGTTAAATAAGAACCAATTAATCCTCAAACTAGCTTAATTTTTTTATAAATATCTAGTCTCTTATATTGTATTTTTTAAATTTCTGAGTCTATTTTTTTTATCTAAATAAATTAACTTTTTATTAACATGCATAGCTGCCATTAATATTTTGTTATCCATATTAGTAGATTTTAACAGTGTTACCTTCTCTTTAATAATAAAGACCAATTGCTAACTGAGGCAAACTTGAGAGATGAAATTAATAAGAATTAAACTTAATATATCAAATCAATATTAAAAAAAATCAATTTGAGAGATTAAAAGTTTCATTATCCTTTCATTTTTGAAAAGGCTGTTTTTTGTTTTGGCCTTATCCATAGAGGAATCTCTAAAACCACTTGATATATATACTTGATTGAGTGAACTCAAGGGATAGCTATAAAAGCACTTTAAATGTTCTCATAATAGGGTTGAACAAATCATTAAGATTATTCATTTACAATATCTGTACGTATGTGTACATTACAAGACAAACAAATAAAGTATATATGCGAGTGACCCAACTTTTACATAAGGGACATATGATGATGACCCTACAGATTCTTTGACTAGAAAATGGATCTGAGTCATACACACGATAATCTCAATGTTCATTGGTTAATCTTCTTTTTATTCCAACTTGAAGCTATCTAATTGGTTGGACGGCGTAAAAGAAAAATCCGAAGGACAACAACTGCCGATTCAACCTAAAGGTCCTATACTAAACACAGCCCCACTGCACTTTAGAATATTCTAAATACAACATACTATGGTTACTATAAATACCAAGTTCCTAGGTTCAATATCATCCCTACCAAAAAACATCCAGGTTGATTTCTGAAACACTAATTTGACCACCAATCTTCAGATTCATGCAGAAGCTTACTGCAGTGTGCGTTTTCTTGGTCTTGCTTCTAAGTGCAGGAATAAGCGAGGCAAGGTCTCTGACTCCAGCAATGGCGAGTCTGAGAGTGATGATGCGAGAACGATTAAGCAAGCTACCTGCTCAGCCAATGCAGATAACGGTTTGGTGAGAGACGACAAAATTTTAAGTCCAGGTGGACCTGATTCACATCATCATTTTCAGATAAAAACTTAGCATCGTTTCAAAGGAAAGTTACATTTTTACTGCTTCACTGGATCAATATCTAGTTTCCATTTTAGATTAAGATTTAAATAAATGTGGGGTTGCTGCATGTCTCATCACTTGTTAGTACATGCACAGTAGTGCTGCTGTGCATGTGTTATATATCAGGTAGCATTTACATTTTGTAATGGTCATATCTGTTTGTGTTAGTTCACCTTATCCCAAGTGCAATTTAAAATTCTTCATGCTCCTCCATTGGTTTCCTTTGGTTTCTTTTATTGTTTGGATGATCAAGTAATGATGGGGTGGCCTGAGACATGCAACTCAAAGGCATATAAACTATCAAGTTGTCAAAGTGTGGGTGGATTTAAGCCAACATGGAAAGTTGTACATTGAATAAAATTAGGCTTAATAATTAATATAAAATAAAAAATAATGAACCTTGAGATTTTGAGTTAAGATATGATATTTTTTCTTGTATGTCTCTTAAGCTCCAACTTAGTGATTTCACATAGTACAATGAATTGTGAACCAAATAATAATGCATTCCAACGGTTAATTATAGTAAAAGCTACAAAGTTAAGCCAACTCAAATATTTTCGTTTAAGCCACTATACATTTGCAATAACGCTTAGTTTATGGATACCAGCAAGCATGAAAATATGTCCCATATTTATGATAGCGAACTCAAATATATTCGTTTAAGCCATTATACATTTGCAGGAAACCAGAATAGAGAATACCGATATTAATTGGTAACAGATTAACAATACTGCTAAGTGATTAGTGATAAGTATATTCCACTAGGTATCGGAAATAATAAGATAGTATCCACATTACATTAGCCAATATACTTGCTGCAAGAGACTGTAGTTATGTAATGTATAACGGTAACTGGTGGTAAGTACGTTAAGAGGCAGTCATACTTGAGAGAATAATTTTGGTAACATGTTAGTATTGTTGGTGGCAGTGTTCTTTAAAGTGAAAATGAAGAAGAGATGGGGGAGAAAGTTGTGTACAAAGTTTCTAGGACAACATTTTTCTTCACGTTTAATTTGTCCTTGTGTATTCCAAACTTGGAGTGCAAATCTCCAATCTTGAGCAAAGTTTAGCTTCCTTGGCCTCCAAAGTTACCCTTAACTCCCTTCCCTAGGCTCCATAAAAAAGAAGTAGAGAGCTCCAATTTAAGAGGTTTATGTTTTGCTTAACTGTCTCGTTGTGACTTTGAATATCATGCTACGCATAGTAGTGGCTTTTTGAAGTTTTCATGGCTGTGACACACAAAACTAATTAACTAAACACCTTGGCGTTCATGCTCCCAGTTGAATTTTAATTGAGTAATGTGTTAATGAAATGAAATAAGAGAATAACTCAGGGAGTGGAAATGAAAGCAGGTACAAGGATGAAAGTTATGCATGCTAATTAACATTATAATACCATTTTATGACGTTCAACTAAGGTGACTCAAGATGTATTAGTTACAACTTCCATGTTTAGCGTTTTTTTTCTAAATTTTAACGTTATCAAGGTGAATACAATGAAATCTGACATGGTAAATTCAAGCTACAAAACCCAATATTAGAAATATAGACATGACCCGCGTAGTGGAGGACCATGGTGGATTTCGCAGCAAAAACGCGTAATGTCATAATTTTAACACAATTTTTTAGGATTTTTCACATATATGTCGAGGGTTTTGCTCATTTTACTCATTCTAGACTTTGAGGTTGTCTTGAAGGCTCAGACAGAGGAGGATTAGCGACAGCGATTAGGCTTTAGGTATGTCGAAAATCGATAGCACAAACAAAATTCAGTGCCGAATAGTCATTTTCATTAATTTCCCTTTCTGTAGACTCTCTCACACAACAAATGATTAAATACCTCCATTATATTGATAACTGAGAATAGTAAAATAGCAATTGTTGTCGTTGTCATTTTGCTATGCTCAGTTGTCAATAAATAGTCATTTTGTATTGGGTCAATCCTATAAATTTGATTGTCATCTACATGCAAGATTCTCTCATGATTATCAATCAAAACCATACTAATCTTAATTCATTATTGTTTCCCAATAATAAACAAGATACATTTAAAATATTGTCTAAATTATTCATGGATCTTCAACATAAAGTAAAAATACAAACAATATATTAATGATAATAAAACTCCTTTTATTAAAATCAAACGCAGAGCCTATATGAAACAATTGGCCTAGAGAATAGGGGTGAGCATCGGTCGGTTCGGTTCGGTTCGGTCTCAAAATATACAGAACCGATCGATCGAATAACACTAAAATGAAAACCGAATCGAACCGAATAAACCAATCAAACCGAACAAGGACCGAACCGAAATTTGATAATTCGATTCGATCGGTTAATTCGATTTTTTGGTTTCATATTGGGCTACTTGAAATTGGGCCCATTTTTTTTAAATATTAAAAAACAACACTATAAAATTGGGCTTTTTTTTATTCGTTTTTTTCAATGAGCCCATTTTAACATGTGCTTGCTAACAGAATTTTTAATCCAGCCAAGTGCCATATAAAGAATCCTTCCTCAGGCTCACATCACCGTTTGGTCCAAAAAAAGTTGACAAAAAAAAAATGAATAAGAAAGAAACCAAAAAAAAAGCTCGCATCACTGTTCAATTCCACATGAGGAATTCCTATCAGCCAAGTGCCATATAATATTGATAAAGAGAAGAAGATAACTTCAAATATTAAAATTAAACAACCACAGTACTATATAATCCAGTTATAGAAACCAACAAGTCTTTAAAATATTAAAATTAAACCATTACAATAATCAAATATCCAAATTAGTAAAAAAAATAAAATGAGCAACCTTCATAAATGGAGTACCATAGCACTAGCATCTTGCAACCTACATTATACAAGTAAAATCGTATAAGAAGCCAAGAAATCCTGCCCATCAGCTGAAAGTCTAAAATCAAGAAGTTATCAATATCAAGTAGAGAGTATGAGCATTCAATTGCAATAATTTGCCTAATGTAGAGACAAATCATAAGCAAAATCTAGATTAAATATGCTTATAACTTGTTAAAGGAACAAGATTATAGTTCTTACAATTCATTCATTTTGGTGTCATATTGACGAGCATCAAATTGTGATTCCTCAGCCTCAGGTGCTGTTGCTGCCATGACTGGAAGATGCAAAGAATTATTTACAGATCATCATGAAAAGAACTGGACGACAAAGCTTACATAACTACCAAATAATAACATAATAGTATAGCAATTAAAAAGCTATATACAGCCACAGTGCCTCAAGCTATAACAATTAAAACATAACAGTATATTAAAATTAAACAGCCACAGTGCCTCAAGTCATTAATTTAAAAATTAAAAAGCTAACATATAAATAATTACCTCAAGTCATTAAGAACAAAGGCTCATAGTACATCCACATTCGCTTCTATAACAATTTTTTGAAGATCTAAACATAAATAAAGTATTTAATATTAATATCATTTAACTAATAACTCAACATTAAATTTAAAACAATATAACACATAATAAATCACCTCTCTCAATCTTTTGTGCGTCATCTATCTTCTCTTCTACTAGAACCGGAAGTGAGTGGCGAAGCCAGTCTTGACCACAAACAAGAGATTGCACAACTTTAGGAGTTAAAGAGCTCCTAAATGAATCTAGCACACGTCCTCCAGTGCTGAAAGTAGACTCAGAAGCAACAGTAGAAATTGGGACAGCCAAAACATCTCTTGCCAATTGAGAGAGAATGGGAAATCTAGGCTCATTCAACTTCCACCAACTTAAAATATTAAAATCATCCTTATCCATCTCAATTTCTTCAGCCAAATACTTGTCAACTTCTGTCCTACTAGTTCTCCCACCAAGCCTTTCACTCATGAATTTTTTCTTTTCATATTCAAGAATTTTTTAACTTTCACAGCTGGGTCATCATCTTCATCAGATTCGTAGCAATTAAATGATTGCTCCTTTTCAACTTGCTTTGAAGGAGAGACATGCTCTTTGTATTCATTATACAAAGAAATGAGCAAATCATTCAATTGCCCTCCAACTTGCTTTCCAACCTCACTAGAATACATCTTATCAAGTGAATATTGCACCCACTCAAGCTTATACCGAGGATCAAGAATAGCAGCCACAAACATCAATTTATTGATTTTTGAAGGATCTCCCCAATACTTATCAAATTTTTCTTTCATTTTATAAGCCATTGAAGAAAACTCCAAATCATCACATTTTCTCCACTCATCCAAAAGGCGGAATAACATATAAATCTCATGAAAAAATTCATTAGATGTGACAAGTGAAGAACTAGAAACACGCAAAGTCAACTCATAGAAATGACTTAGAAACATTGTCATCTTTCTTACATTTGCCCAATCTTCAACATTAGGCACTCCCTCCCCACTTTCAAGATCAATCCTAAAATAAGGGTCCTTATCCTCAAACCTCCTAAAGGCAGCCTCAAACTTTTCAACATCAAATAGGTAGAGTTCCACCTAGTAGAGACATCTAAAGACAACAATTGCTTACTTGGGATTTTCTCATCTTCACAACTCTCCTTGAATTTTTTCATCCTAAGTGGAGATTGCCTCACAAAATGAACAGCCCCCCTTACTTTCTTTATAGAAGTTTCTATTTCTTTCAACCCATCAACCACAATCAAATTAATAATGTGAGCAACACATCTCATATGTAAAAACCAACAGCTCATAACAGAATGGCCCCAATTATTAATTTTTTCTCTCAAGTAAGACACAACAACATCATTAGTAGAGGCATTATCTACAGTAATAGTAAACACTCTTTCAATCCCCCATTCAAGCAAACATTTCTCTATTTCCATTCCAATATCCCTCCCCTTGTGACTAGATATTGGAACAAAATTTAAAATCCTTTTAACCAAATTCCAATCAGCATCAATGAAATGGGCTGTAATACACATATAGTTGATTCTTTGAATTGAAGTCCAAGCGTCAATAGTGAGGCAAATCATTTGTTTACTATTGATCAAATAATCCTTGAATTTGATTTTTTCATCAACATAAAGTTGAAAACAATCACGAGCAACAGTCCATCTAGAAGGAATCTTAAATTTTGGTTGAGCATGAGACATAAACCTCTTAAATCCTATCCCCTTAACAAATTTAAATGGCAATTCATCAGTCACAACCATAGCAGCCAAACTTTTCCTAATAGCATCTTGATCAAATTTCCAAGTAGCAAGAACAATAGCATCATCTTCTATACCAAAATTTAAATGTGTTTGCCTAGGCTCTTCTACTTCAGGTCGTTTCTTGCATATTGTCATATGGTTCTTTAGTGCAGTAGTACCATTTCTTTTAGGATCACTAAAAAATTCTTTTTCACAGTAGTTGCACTTACCTTTGGTCTCCCCATGCTCATTCACATATCTAGTGAAATGATCCCAGACCTCAGATCTTGGCCTCATGGCTTTCCTCTTCATCCTTTGTAAGGAACTCATTACTTCAGTTCCACTTGATGCTACTGGGGCTTTGTTTTCTTCATTAACTTCAGTTTGGTTTGTAGCCATAGCTTCAGCTTGAGAAGACATCTGTGACAATGCATAGCAATCAAAAAAATAAATACAAAGTAGAGACAGAGCAACTCAGCAAAGAACGCGAAAGCAGTCAATTAAATTCCCAATAACATTTTCCTTTGTTGCATTTTGGCTTGAAAGGAACACATTACATAAACAAAAAAGAGCAAAGAAGTAGGGACATAGACGGAAGATAAACCAAAGAAAACTCATTGTCAAGCTACAGTGAACTTCACAGCTAATGACGACATGAATCTCAACAATGCATAATCAAGCATAAAGTTCATAGTGTGGACTCACAGAGGAAGCAATTAGAACTCTTATGAAACAACTAGATCATGGGCATGGTAGATCAAGACAACAAGAACCGACCAAATCAAAGGGAGAGAGAGGAAGAGCTGCATTTCGAGGGAAGAAGCAAAAAACCTGTTAAAATGCTTTACGCAGATCGTCCTTCAAGCTTAAGGTTCTGTGTTTCACAGATCTAAGCAGCCTCTCGCCTTCAGACAGAGTCTCCGTGAGTTTAGTGACAACAAGGGCAAGAGAGAGAGAGACTAAGATGCCAGAACAGAGATAGGAAATCTGAGCTGCGAATAATCAGCCTGAGATGTAAGAGATGCGAACGGCAAGATGCGAGAGATGCGAACGACGACGGCTTGAGGGAGATGACTTGCGATCTGAGAGTTGAGAGTCTGAGAGGCTAAGACAGAGCGATC
This sequence comes from Prosopis cineraria, assembly GCF_029017545.1. Lineage (NCBI taxonomy): Eukaryota > Viridiplantae > Streptophyta > Magnoliopsida > Fabales > Fabaceae > Prosopis > Prosopis cineraria. Next base: position 21,746 of record NW_026556170.1, on the reverse strand, counting down.
GAGTGAGGCTATGAATCTGTGGTGACCTGAGCCGCGAGAGAGATGGCTGATGAGTGATGAGAGAGAGCGACCGGCGAGGCTATGTGACGGCGAGAGAGACGACTTGCGAGTTGCGATCTGAGAGATGAGAGTCTGAGAGCCGAGAGGAAACTTGAGATGAGACAGGGTCAGGGTGAGTGAGGCTGCGGTCTGTGTCTGTCCGGACTGAGGCAGTGAGGCGGGATATGACTCTATGGGTTAGGGTTTTTTTCAACTTTCATATTTTTATTTCAATATAAATTAAAATAATAAAATAAAATAATTTATAAATTAATAAGTAATACATAATTCGGTCGGTTCGGTCTATTCAATTTTAAATTTTATTAACCGAACCGAACCGATCAACCGAAATATTTTTAAACAAAAAACCGAATCGAACCGAAAAATCAAATAGACCGAATCAAATAATAAAAATTCGATTCGATCCGATTCGGTTCTCAGTTTTGGTTCGGTTTTGCTCACCCCTACTAGAGAATAATCACTAACAAAAATATGCTAGGAATTATGGAATTATGTTAGGCATTATGGAATTATGTTGGGATAGCATACAAGTGAATGAAATTGTTGTCCACTTGTATGGGTGAAATTGTTAGGATAGCATACTTAGCAACCCTATATAATCTTAACAATGTAGAATGGTAATTGTCATCCTAAGCGGATTGGCATAAGGAATTATGGAATTGTGTTAGGATAGCATACAAGTGGATGAAAAGACATTAATAGACACCAGAACTCTGGTTTCAAAAGAAAAAGTGTTACTAATCAATCCCCTTAGGAGAGCCAAGTATTTCAATGAAAAACAAACAGTAGATTAACAAATAATTTAGACTACCTCCTAATAATAACTTAATTGTTTGGTATTAGTAGTCACTATTTGCCTATTAATTTAATTACTAACTAAGTTAATTAGTAAAAATTGATTGTGACTTCACTCTCTTAAGTCTTATTCTGAGAGAACCTTATGGCTTAAACTTGACACTTCTTCCATCCCTTTTTATAAGACAAAATAAGCAAGTGTTGGTGTCACTATTTGCATACAAAATCTAGACAGCAATTTATATGTTTTCTAAGAAATATCCTTTCAATTTGTTTTCTTAGTTTATATGTAAAGTAAATAGTCAATATTGTCCTGCAAGAAGATATTAATTATTGAGATTTAAGGAATATTTTGTATTCATTAGTCATTATTAGGATGGTCTATTATATTGTAATCTTTACAGATTAATAATGAACAACACTTTTTCATGTCTCATTTTTTCCTTTTTTGACTTCTTTTATGGTATCAGAACCAAATTGATAGGTATTGCCCCTAACTTTTTGGTTCTCCTTGGTCAATCAGATGGTTTACAATGTTGACATTGATTATGCTCTCATGATTGCCCCTCTATACACTGTGAGTTGTCTTTGGCCATAAGACATGGGTTTCTCACCTCCCTTATGAGGTCTTCATTACTTTCTACATCCTTTTCTAATACATAATTAATTACTGCCTTGTTGGTCTTGCCCTATACTTGGGCTAGAGACTCATGCTTGGCCTCAACGTTGCACTTGCAATCGATTTCAACATTATAACCATGCCAGAATGCCCTCGCTTGCAAGACAAAAAACTTAGGAGTGATTTTTGGAAGAATGAATCACTAGGAAGAAAACTCAGGAGTGATTCTCCAAGGAATGACTCACAACGCCAAAAAAAAAACTCAGGAGTGATTTTCAAATAAATAACCCACAAAGAGGGAGGGAGGGCTAATGCTTTGCTATACAAAACAAAGCTTCATCTCAAAAAAAACTATAAAAACTTGATTGAGGAATATTTTGTGTTCATAAGTCATTATTAGGATATTCATTAGTTTTTTTTATTGAGGACAGGTATAATCTTGTTTATTAGTTATTATTAGGATGGTTTATATATTGTAATCTTTACAGATTAATAATGAACAACACTTTTTCATGTCTCATTTCTTTCTCTTTTGACTTCTTTCATAGTATCAAAGCCAAGTTGATAGGTCTTGCCCCTAACTTTAGGGTTCTCTTGGTTAGTTGGATGCTTGCTAGCATCGATGTTAGTGCTATGTGCTCATGATTGCCCCCTATAGATCGCCAAGCTATCTTTGGCCATGAGTCACGAGTTTCTCACCTCCCTTCAGGAAGTCTCCAATCTAAGTGATGAAGACTTATGAGACAAAGGTGAAAAAATAGCAACTTATGGTAAAGACAGATCGGCAATTTAGAGAAGAGCAATCATGAGAGCATAGCCAACAGCGATGCTGGTGACCATTTCACCGACCAAGAGAACCCAAAAGTTAGGGGTGAGACCTATCAACTTGGCTTTAATACCATGAAAGAAGTTAAAAGAGAAATAATTGAGACATGACAATATATAAATCATCCTAATAATAAATAACTAGCATCCTAATAATGACTAATCAGTACAAAATATTTCTTAAATCTCAACGAAAAAAAGTTTAAGGGGAAGTGTTAACCTCTTGAATTTCATGTTATTCAAACACATTTTCCTTAAATTCTAATATATTTTGGCACAATTGTATATACTTTGATTGCCCAAATTACAAAAATGTGCATCTTGCTTTAGGTTTGTATGCTTGACTTTAATTTGATATTTTTGATTTTATTTAATTGACATTATTTAGGTTTAATGTTTGGCTGGAAGCATTTTGGACCTTTGATGATTCCTTTGCAAGGCTTTTAGGATGGTGAAATCAAGTTCAAAGATGATTAATTACGCTAATTGGGAGAACAATGCAAAACTATTCAAAGTCATCAATAAAGTCAGGACTTTCATCATTGATAGCAAAATGTTGCATTTTGTTTAGCTGAAAATGCTTAGGTATAATGTGTGTGTGCGCGCGCGTGCGTGCATGTGGCTTCAAACTTTAAGCCACCATTTGAAATTTTGTGTGCTAGGGTGTGGGCATTTGAAAAGTTGGGATCAAGAGATTAGAGTTTTGAAGATATTTGGAGCCCATTTTCTTTTCTTTTCTTTTCTTTTTTTGGTTCCTTTTTCCTTTCCCATCTTATATTCTAATAAGAGTCCAACTATTTTGTGCATTTATATAGATAATTATGAGTATCTAAATACTTTGCTCTAGGACTATTTAGAGCCTTTGTATGAATCACCACTAATTTTCTCCTCTCTTTGTGATTAATGATATATAAATGTTTATTTTACTCTTCTATTGATGCTTCTAAGTGTTTGGCCACCGTTTAGTTAATTTGTTCATTTGGGTAATACTCAAGAGGGCTAACTTGAGTGTATAAGTTGAGTAAAATAGTGCAAGAATTTGAAATTTTTTGTATGATAAATGAATATTTTTTTAGTAAGATAGAGACATATACTTGCTAACCTTGCATAGTCACGGTAAGGTTAGAGCTTAAAATTTGATTTTATTAATTATAACAAGAAATTGGACAATTAATGTAATTATACACTTAATCATGACTTGAGAGAGCTTTTTCAAGTATTTTTAAAACCCTATGTTATCACTTGTTTTCATTAAAAAAAAATCTCTGGAAGGAAGTAATTTTAGTTTTATGAAATATAAGGGGATAAATAATCTTAGGTCTTAATTTGTACCAGAAGCCTAAGAATCATTTGTTTTTCTTTATTTTCTGGTTTTAGTTTAATTTTCAAAATCAACTTTTTCCAACTAATTGTTTTGCTCAACTTGATTGAAATTGCAAAGTGATCTTTTGCTCTATCATTTTTTTAATACAAATCTCCATGAGAATAATACTCTACTTACTTTATATTATTTGCTATGATTCATGTACTTATAAATTGCAACAAGGACTTTTGCAATATATTGAGATTTTTGGAGATCAAACAATAAAAGTTGTTACAAACTCAAGAGCATGCTAACTTTTAGGGGGAGTGTTATGATATATTATTTATTGAGACTTATTCTGTTGAGATATTAACTATTGAGATTTAAGGGACATTATTTTGTATTCATTAATCATTGTTAAGATATTCTTTAATTATTATTAGTTTGGATCTATATATTGTGAGCTTTACATGTTAACAATGAACAAACACTTTTCATATCTCATTTCTTTGTCTTTTGATTTCTTTCAATAGAGAGCGAGAGAGTATTAGTGTGCGGCAAACCGTTTGTTAGGTGCTATACTTATACTCTATTACTTGGCGTAGCTGTCCACTTACATTACAATAAACATTTTGTGTATTATCGAGTTTTCATCTCACGCTTGGTGGCAAAGAAAAGTGACGAAATTGCGTTAGCCTAAAATTAAGTAAACTGTCATTTCCAACATAATAGCATGTAAGTATTTTTCAATGCATGACTATTAGTGCACATTTTTTCTATTCTTATCCCTTTCGATCATGTAACTTAAACCAATTTTTAAAAAAATGTGTCCAAATTATATAAATTTTAGTAGTTAAAAGGTTATGTCATGGCAACTACTGGCTAGAGTGGGATTTATGGTATGATTATTACCGAAACTATATTTTTTTTTTTTCAAAGATTAGCTTGTATTTTTCGTACTTGCATCCTTAGGCTCTTGAAAGATTCAAAGATTAAGAAATAATGGAAAGCATAGATACCCCAATAAATATATATATATATATATAAGTTTCCCGTTTGGAAAACCACAATGGACTGACTATATATGGTGAGTTCTGAGTTGTTCGCTGCTTCACCAAACTCGTGGCTGACTTATCAAAACTTACGATGATGGTGCACTAATTTGTAGGATTTGGATGCGATGAATAGCCTAAAGATACTCAGTCAATGAATGTCTCAAATTACAGTCATTCAATTTTATCAATACTTGATGCTTTAGTCCATTCAGCCATCCCTCCCCAGTTGAAAAGGGCCCTTTCGTTTTTTTTTTCATTTCTTTTTTTATATTGAATTTTATATTTCTATCTTATCTCTATATTAATATTTATACATTATAATATTTAATTTAATAATTTTTTTAATATATTAATCTTATTACTTATTAATAGAATAATTTAATAGAATAAATAATCCTAATACTAATCTAAATACTAATCTAAAAATAATTCTAATACTAATCCAACATCTTTTAATTTGTAATACTAATAAATAATCTAAGTAATGTAATAAAGAATCTAAAATAAATAATATTCTAATATAAATTAGAGATTTTGAATACTAGAAATTCAAAAATTCAAATTAATTTTATTAATTTAATTTTGAAAATTATCAAGATATATTTCCCTCCAAAAATTCAAAGCAATTATCATGACTAGAACACTCCTTACTTATATTGTCCCATCCAAAAATTTGAAATTTGATAATTTCTAAGTATATTATACAATACTCTTTGATAGCCATTTGATCAAATCAAACCATTGTTATCGTGTTAAAGAGACATTCATTGAGTGAGTGTACTTAAGTTACTCACCAAATTCAAATCTTTACTTCATTGCATTAATTTCCAAATATTAACAGGTAAATACTGAAATTTAACATGTAAATATGGAAGTTTGATGTATAAATAAATTAAAAAAATAATTAATTTCCTTATTTGGGACTTGATTGTAATCCTTCCACATCAAAATGGTGAGGTTTCATGGTGAGTTAGGTTGAAGACTTTAATTAATCCATCATTTAATGTTAAAAGAGCCCCATGGCATAAGAAACCAAAATTAAATTTCCATATATTTTAGTTAAAAAGAATAAGTTATTTTAAACAATTTTTGACATCTAGTTTATTTGAATGATTTATATTTTTTATTCAAATATGTATAAAAATTCAACATGTTTTCTTGTGTATTTTATGGAGTTTAAGACAAATTGTATTGTTCATTATTTATGGACAGCATGACTTAATATAAAGTTTATATTTTATATAATGATGATATTGATTTATTGATTCTTTTCAACATTGTAGAAGGTTCAAACTTCAAATCAAGCAAAAAGTCAAATAAGTTAGACTTTATCCAATATTTCTTTCCTACTCATACAGGACACCCATTATTCTTAGAATGATTTTAAATAAATTACTTACAGTAGCCAGCCAAATACAGCCTCTAGTAATTAAAGGTTCTGGAATTTGATCATGATCAGGTGAGTCACCTTCCTTTTAGTTTTTATCACTGATACAATTTAATCTTCTTAATTTTTTCCTTGCAGCACTATATTTCCATAGACAAACAATAATCACTTTTGCAAAGAAAAATTAAACAATTATCATAAGATATAAAAAATAAGGGGAAATGACAAATAGGGACCTCATAAGAACATTAATTACAATTACAAACCCTATATTATTGAAATCCTAATAACAGACCATGGTCCTTACTTATAATTAAAAAATGCATATAGTTAGGAATACACTTGGGATTGTTAGTAAAGAATTTATGAGTGTCAGTTGTAAATCTTAATTTTTTGCCATCAATATAAGATAAATCAATTGGAAATCAATAAAATACACTTAAAATTATTGGTAACATTAGTAGAGAATATACAAGAGTCAGTTGTAAATCATAAGCCAATCACTCGCTTTTTTTTTTTTTGATGTCAATATATATAAAAATTGATTTGGAAATCTATAAAATACACTTAAAATTATTTATAATATTAGTTGGAGATTTACGAGAATTAGTTGTAAATTGCAAATCGTAGCTAAATTGCTTGGGAAATTAATAAAAGATACTTGAGAATCTTTTTAATGTTAGTTGGAAATATATAAAAGTCAGTTGTGACTTTTAAACTAATCAACAGAAGATACTTATTACAAGTAAGGAACATGGTCAATTATTGAAATTTCAATAATTGAAGGTCTATAATTGTAATTAATATTTTTAAGGGGTCTCTAATTGTAATTTTCTCAAATAATAAACTGCATATAAATTAATTACTAACTAAAAAAATATTATCAGTGACTTTTTTCGTACAAATTATCAGGATATATATAAAGTCATGCATCCACTTGTTATTCAAAGAAAATAAAAGATATCTAAGTTTAAAGGAAGCTGAACCCACAGGACTTAAAATAGTTTTTGTTTCTTGGTATAGTGGATAAAAGTCAAGAGTATTGGATAAGAAATTTAAAAATAAATATGGGACTTGAGTGTATTTATTTTATAATATAATGATAAGCCGATGCCAAAAAAAAAAGATTAAAAGATGGGGAAAAGAAAAGAAATGTAAATTTCAAATTTAGATAGGAGTATGTCATAATTCTGTGTGCACTCAAGTCCAAGAGAGAGATCATCCTAATTATTCCAAACAAAGCCAACATTTTGAAAGTTCACTTTCTTTCTGCCCTTAGGAAGTCACTTAAGACTCACTAGGTTCTCCTTAGGATCACTTACACAGTAACTTGATATACTAGCTAGGCTGATGAGCTTAACGGATAACTATCATTTCACTTGCATCACCCCCCTCTCTCTCCCCTCTCTCCCCCCCCCCCCCCCCCCCCCCTCTCTCACCATATTAATTAGTTAGGAACATTAAACTAATAAACAATAATTGTCATTTTCAAAAGCACATAAAACATGGCAATATGATTGGCCTAGTTCATAAGAATACAACTCATGCTCCACTAGTACATGTGGGTTTGAATTCTTTTGCCAATATAAAAACTTTATTGGTAGATAATCTACCAATATCTCTATAAGTACTATTTGAATCATCACACCCATGCCCTATCTATGATGAGTCCTTAAAGCTTAGCTTACCTAATTTTGTTTTAATTATAACAATAAAAATTCTAGTTGAGTTAGATCTCAAGAGTTCAATAAGACTACGGCATGCCTTTGGGCTCAAATTAAAGAATGCTTATAAATATACTTATATATCATCCATCAACAAAATCCTTACATCAACAATGGGCTGAATTTGAACCCATGATCTTATAGCCAAATTCTTACCAACTAAACCAACCTTTGTTGGTCTAACTTCCCTAAATTTTTATTGATAAAAAATTAATAAATGCAGCATTATTACGTTAGACAAAAAGGATATAAACAAGTGATTCTAACCATGCAAATGGGATATAGATCAGAGGATGACTCTACAAAAGCTCTAGGATTTAGCTGATCCCTAGTGGATGAGTAATACCCACATCACACACACTATCAAACTTGAAGATCCATTCGCTGAGCACCGTCCCTCTTGCAATTTGGAGCAATTTAACTTGATGGCCGACGCAGGATAAAGAATGTACCAATAAGATGAATATTTACTGCAGATTCACCTCAGAATTAGATACGCTCAACCCCACTAAGCTCTAGAGGATTCTAAGTTATAAATACCGAGTGCTTAGCTTAAAGATTTCTACCAAGCACATCCAAGTTTCAAGTCACTACTAGTGCTTATACTTTGGAAAGCTTGATGATGATGAGGTATTTTTTGTGCATTTTGTTGGTCTTGCTTCTTATTATTGCAGAAAGTGAGACTCGGCCTCTGCGTCCAACAATGGCTGCGAGAGTGATGCTACAAGACTCCAATCAGCCATCCTTATTACCCCCATTTGTGGATAATGGTGGACAACATGACAAGCAGAGAGTGAGTCCCGGAGGACCTGATGCGCATCATCATGAAATAAAATCTTAGCCTCATCAGCATTATATTGTCGCAACAAACCCTGTGATTGTAGATAAATTCTGATGTGTTTTATCATTGGAAGGTATCACAGTTAGGTCCCAAAAGATCAATTTAACAACAGTTAGGTCTCAAAACATTCCAACGAAAGATGAATTGCAAAAAATATATCTGGACATACAGTTATAGATATGGGAGTTTTAGTTGCAAATCACTGAGAATTTAAATCCCACATGTCATTCCTAGCTAATGATTTGCAACTATAAAATTTCTATATTGTAAATTATCTAGATAGATATTTGCAAGTCATTTTTCTTCATGTATGAGACATAATTTCATTAAATTGGTCTTTTAGGACCTAAAGTTGAGCATATTGCTTAAGGGATAGAATAAGTGAAAGTTACTTGAGGGATAATGTACTTGGGACGAATGTGTAAGAATAATAATGTTTCAAATAGAGTTTGAGAAATGAGTATAGTACTATATATTTATGACTTATAAATAACATGACTTGTTATAATTTGTATATTAATAAATGAGATAGAGCAGAAAATATTATAAGATAGTAAGATAGACTTCCTTTTGATGTAAATGCCAACCAAGAAACTAGAATGGACACCCATATATTGCAAAAGATACTCAGATTTAGTACGGATGTACTTTAGGTGAAATATTGAAAACTATATGTCGATGATTACATAAAGGGTTAAAGTGTATTTTTGACTCTACTCTTCCCTTCAAGGAGCATTAGGCGCCTTGTACTAATAAGTAAGGCATTTTTTTTTCCTAAACCATTTTTTAGAGGAGCAAAAATTCCCTCCTTTCATTAATGGATCAATAACAAAAGGGATTTTTGCTCTATTGAAAAATAGTTTAGGGAGGAAAATATCCCACTTATTACTACAGGGTGCCTAGCTCTCCTTAAATGAAATTACAAGGACAAAAATACACTTTAACCTAAAAGTATATATTAGTGAATATTTTAATTTATGCAATAGTTACTTTTCCTTTAGTAATGTCCAGAATGGAACAACCAATTACAACATCGACTTATTTGGTACCAAAAATCAAGGTGCAAATGGCTTAAATGGGGAGATCATAACACCCACTTCTTTCATGCTACAGTAGTTATCAAAAGAAGAAAGAAAAGAATAGAGAACCTACAAAATGAAAAGGGTGGGTGGATTTTAGACAACAAGACTCTGAAAGCATGTCTAACATCTTCTTCCAAAAGTTGTATACCAAGGAGAATATGAACGCTCGAGGGATAGATATCCCTACCAATTTTCCTAAACTATCAGCTGAGGACTTAGGGCACATTCAAAAGCAAGTGATTGATCCGAGATAAAAGAAGCTGTTTTCTCGATGGGAGCCTTGAAAGCCCCGGGACCTGATAGTCTTCAGCATACTTTTACCAAGCTCACTGGGATGTAATTGGAGAAAAGGTTTGTGGTTTTGTCAAGAACCTTTTTTCAAACCATGAAAGGATCAAAGAGATTAACTCAACTAATATTTTCTTGATTCCAAAAGTTGACTCCCCTAGATGCCTAAAAGAATTCTGACCCATCTCTTTGTGCAACGTAAGTTTGAAGATTGTTACCAAGATTATTGTGAATAGGCTGTAAAAACATTTGGACTTCTTTATTCAACCTAATCAGTATAGCTTCATTGTAGGAAGGCAAAGCTGTGATAACATCATAATTGCCCAGGAAGCTATTCACATAATGAGGGCTAGGAAAAGGAAGAAAGGCTATATGGCTATAAAGGTTGATCTTGAAAAAGCTTATGATCAACTTGATTGGACATTTATAGTCAAGACCCTTCACATAATGAGGGCTAGGAAAAGGAAGAAAGGCTATATGGCTATAAAGGTTGATCTTGAAAAAGCTTATGATCAACTTGATTGGACATTTATAGCCAAGACCCTTCAATGCATAGGACTAGTCCTGAATACTCCAATATCATCATGAGTTGCATTACTACAACCACGATGAAAGTTTTATGGAATGGAGAAGAAACTGAGGAATTTCATCCTTTAAGAGGAATCAGACAAGGAGACCCTCTTAGTCCATATATTTTTGTGCTTTGTATGGAAAGGCTAGGTAAGAGAATTCATGATCTTTATGCGAAACAAAAATGGAAACCCCTAAAGCTTTCAAAATCTAAGCCTTTTATTTCTCATATTTTCTTTGCAAATGATCTCATCCTCTTCTCTAAAGCTTTCATAGAGCAAGCAAATTTGATTAAGGAGGTAATGGCTAATTTTTGTTTGGCTTTAGGGCATAGAATGAATCTTGGGAAAACCAAACTCTTCTGTTCTAAAGGAGTCAATCATCAGCGTGTCCTTAAGATTAGCCAAAATCTTAGAGTGAGCTTTACTACTGACCTTGGGAAGTACTTGGGAGTTCCCCTTTTGCATAAGCATACCCCTAAAGGTATGTTTCTTCCTCTTATCCAAAAAGTTCACACCAAGTTGTCATCCTAGAAAAGCAATTTTTTAAACATGGCTAGTAGAACATTTCTTATTAAGGCTATTATCACTGCTCTCCCTTCCTACCTCGTGCAAACCATACATATCCCTGTAGGGATTCTTAATGAAATTGATAAATGCAGTCGAAGATTCTTTTAGAACAATAGGGATGATAAAAAAAATGCATTTGATTTCTGGAAAATTATTCAAGATAGCAAGAAAAGAGAGGGTATTAGGATTAAGAACCTCCACATTCAAAACCAAGCTTTTTTTATGAAACTTTGCAAAGGCCTTTTAACTGATTCTAAAGCCCTCTGGGTGAAGTGTTTAAAGTCCAAATATAAATGTAGAGAGGGCAATACTCCTATAGTGATCAAGAAAAAGAATGCCTCCCACACTTGGGATAGTACTGCTAAAGTTTGGAACACTTTTCTTCAGGGAGTGAGCAAAAAGGTCAATAATGGGAAAAACTTTAGCTTCTAGTGGGACAATTGGGCACCGTTGGAGAAACCCTTGATTCATTTTAAGTTGAATAATGGGGATATATTCAATGCTGCTGCCAAAGTTGCTGACTTGTTCTTGAATCTGGAAGGTGGCATATCCAGAGTCTACAGCGTTATTTTTCGATGGTTATTGTTGATAGAATCAAGATCTCCTGTCCCCCAACAAATCATATGAATGATGAATTCTGGTGGAGGCCTGCAAGTTATGGTAGATTCTCTATCAATTCGGCTTATAATTTCCTTAATAATGGGGTGTTTGTTGATCAACACCAAACCTGGACTAATCTATGGAAATGGCCTTTACAGGAAAAAATTAAGTTTTTTTATTTGGCAAGCCCTGCATGAGAGATTACCAAGTAATCCTCTTAGAGCTAAGAGAGGAATTACAAGTGATGCCTCATGCCCTTTTGAGTGTGATAGAGAGGAGAGCATAATACACATTCTGAGAGATTGTGAGAGAGCAAAAGAAATATGGGATAAAATCATATCTGTTAATTTTCATAACCAATTTTTTCATTATAGCTTGCAGGATTGGGGTGGCTTGGAATGCTAGGCAAGATCTAGGGGGACGGTGTTTTTGATCTTGGCCTTGGATTAAGGTCTTTGGAAACATATGCTGGTTGTTATGGACTACTCGTTGTAGTAGCATTTTTGAGAAGATTCATCACTCTGGGGAGAATATCATCTCAACATGTAGAAGGCAATTATTAGAGGAGAGGGATTTGCACCAGCTGAAACTTATTTCTACTGACCATATGATAGGACAAGAAAGGCGATGGACTGCACCAACATATGGAAAGCTCAGAATGGATGTAGATGCTTCTTTGAATCATCAGAACAACGTTGCATGTGGTGGACTTCTAAGAGATTCAAATGGAAATTGGGTAATTGGATTTACTTGTAATTTGGGTAATATTCCAATCATAATTGCTAAAATTAAAGCTATCAAACATGGGTTGGAAGTCTGTAAACAGGTTCACAAGGGAAACATCATCTTGGCATCGGATTCTAGGGAAGCTTTGGATCTGATTTATAGAGGAACAGCAAGTAATTATCCCTTTTATTCAGATATTGTGGATCAATAAAATCTTGTTTGTGAACAACCAGATCTGGAATTGCAATATACTCCAAGGGAAGCCAACTTGTGTGCAGATTTTTGGCAAAATTGGCCTAAGAAACACCCATTATGTTTCTCTTCCTCATGAAGTTCCTATTGGTTGTGTTAAGAAACACCCCATTATGTTTCTCTTCCTCATGAAGTTCCTATTGGTTGTGTTAATTTATTTACACAGGACAAAGTCAGGGATGAGACCCTGATCGTATAGAACTTACTATCTGACTTGGCTCTTTCTAGTTTTTGTAACTAGCCTCCGTATATCAAAAAAAAATTACAACCTCCCCTCCATAAATTGCACAGGGAAAGTTGAAATTGCTTATTTCATTAAGATCATTATTAGAAGAAAAGTAATCATTCCTTAAACTAAAGTAGTTACGGATATTTACAGTACTTGAATTTCAGTGAATCAAAAATTTGCATAAGGAAAGTTGTAATTGATTGTTCCATTCTAGTAATTTCCAAAAGAAAAGTACTCATTACTTAAACTAAGTTAATCATTAATATTTATTTTTTATTTTAAACTAGGGATATTTTAATTATTTCACAAAAAAATCATTAACATCTGAGAGATCCCTAGGGACTTGAAAAGAATCATGATATTTTACGAGATCTCATTGTCATTTACATATTTCATAGGGTTAAAGTGCATTTTTCCTGTACTTTCTTTTGATGAACAATGGGCACCTTGTACTAGTAAGTAGGGCATTAGTTCCCTAAACCATTTTTTAAGGGAGCTAAAATCCCCTTCTATTAACGGATCACTACCAAAGGGGATTTTTGCTCATCTGGAAAATAGTTTAAGAAAAAATGTCCCACTTATTAATGTAGTGATGCCTAGTGCTTTTCAAAAAAAAAAATATAGGAGTAAAAATACACTTTAACCCTTACGTAAACAACTAAATTTCATTAATCTAACACTTAGATATGGTTGAAAGGATCAATAAAATATGTAACTAATTTAATGATCACATTGGATAACTTAATGGATCATTAGGAAAGAGTTAAGTCACAACCCCCCACTTTTTTCATATAATTAAATATTGAATACTATCAGGTTAAATTTGAACATTAATTATCAGGCCTTAAACAAGGGTGAATATCCCAAGTCGATAACTTAATTTTGAATCAATAAATAAAAAAAAATATCATAAATTTTCAATGATTCCAGGTGCATTTACCTGGAATTATAATTTTTATTTTATATGTTACTTTTTAATGTAATAATATATTTTCCTTGATAAAAGAAAATACTTTTTTTTCTTTGATTTTTATAAACATTGAGCTTCTTAGAGTTTTTAGGAGTTTTTACAGATATAGCCCATGTTATAAGAGCAAACTAAGCAAACAACTAATATTTATTATATTTTATATTATAACTAGTTTATTATATTTATCAATGATATACTGTTATATATCATTGATAAGCTCATTGTAAATTTTTAAATTTTTAATGATAAAATCTTTATATATCAATGATAAATCCCTTTATATTAAAAATAAACTCCTTATATATCAACATAAACTGGTTACACTCCCAAATTTTTAAAAATTTGGTATATATTTTATGGGTACAAAATTTTTTTTAGCTTGTGGGCCAATTTATCCAAGTTTTTTAATGCCGGCCCTCATCTCCAATTCTTCAATTTGGATCCGTACCTGACTCCCAATAGGCTACTTGATTAATTATAGCTCGTTAGAAAAATTATTAAAGTAAGTAGTCTCCGTTATCATAATTAAAATGAATTAAATGCATAATCATAAATATATGCCGAATCATTTTTGTTATAAATCTCTTTTATTTTTATCTTAATATGTTCCCTTATTTATAAAAATTTGTGTTATACTAATGAAAATTGAAGGCACATGGACACGCTTCATGGATTCCCCACTCAGAGTCAGATACCACCATTGTATAGTAATTCATAAATTATTTAGCATTAATCTGCATAGTAATTCATAAATTAATTATGCTTCTCTCACAACCAGATCGACTTTGTATTATATATTGTAAGAATGTCTTCCTTCTATGATTTGTCATATAAAAGCTAGCTATTTGATTGAATATGTAAGCTATTACGTCTTTTAGTTCTTTAAAAAAATTTGCACTATAGCTATATATTATTTTTTTTATTGAAAGTTAGACATGTGCGTATGAGTGGCTGGTGGGATTTGGATAAACATATATTGATCAACTTAATAATTATTGGAATGCACGATTGAGTTGCCGTCCAGCCGCCGCATGCACTTGAATTTGTCTCTCTCTACAAAATGTGAAGTAATATATATATATATATGTGTGTGTGTGTGTGTGTGTGTGTGTGTGTGTGTGTGTGTGTGTGTGTGTGTGTGTGTGTGTGTGTATGTATGTATTTATGTATGTATATGTTTCTTGTTTTTGAAGTATATATATATATATATATGTGTGTGTGTGTGTGTGTGTGTGTGTGTGTGTGTGTGTGTGTGTGTATGTATGTATTTATGTATGTATATTGTTTCTTGTTTTTGGTATTATAAAAGATAAGGTGATTGATTTGGTCTCAACTTGAGATCACTAGGGTCAAGGTACACGCCTTAAACCTCAAATAACATAAGTTTTTATTGAATACATGTATCTTTTTACTGGGACATACTCTTTTTAAATCTTCAATACAAGTCATTTATAATTGAAAGTTAAAAATGTTAGTTACTCCCTTTAGTCATTGTAAGAAGATTTTTTTTCGTCTTATTTATAAATCATGTTATTAATTTTTTTATCATATTGTTTCCTTTTACACTTGATTAGATATTGGAGAGAGAAAGTATATTATTAAAGGATGTATATTTAATAAGATAATGTTAAAACTTATCAAATTTTTAGACAGAAGTAATAAGTTTTAAAGTTTTTCTTAATTTTAGTGAAATATATTGAAAGTAACTTACAAATAGGATCAAAAGATTACAGTGTTAAAAGGAAAAATATAACAGTAGGCTGTCTATATTTTGATTGTGTTTTTTTAGTCCCTATTTATTTCATTGTTCCCGGTCCTTTTAATTTGATCAGTTGGTAACATTAGTCTCCATAGTTTTAAAAATGCACATAAAAAACTATTATCTAACATTGATGTAGTTAATTTCATGATAACTTTGCTAGGTCCTTTGCTAATATAGAAATAAATTGAACAAATACAATTAAAAGTGAAAGCAAAGGGAAAGACTTTCTTTTAATAGAACATGTTAGCAAAAAGATTAACATAACTACACGTTCGTATAATTAACTCTGCCAATATTATCTCATAGTCCTCATGTACATTTTTAAAACTATAGAGACTAAGGTCACACGCACGTCAAATTAAAAGGACCATAAATAACGAAATAAAACTATACAGATTAAGAATAAAACGCAACTAATGCAAATTGAAGTACATGGATCTACTGTTTATTTTTTCTTGTTAAAGTTATCTAAGGATAACTTTGGTTTCAATCTGTGCCCTTAATAAATATTAGAAATTCAAAAAGCATGTATTCAATCTACCTTTCATTGAAAAGTGACTGTAAGGATATCTTTGTAATAAAATAATAAATACTCTCCAAATTATTGCAAAAGGACTTACATTTTGAACCATGAACTCCTCAACAAAGTGACACAAAATACCAAAGGGAATATTTACAAAGTCCTTGCATATTTATGAGACATTATTTCCTATTAAGTAGTAATTTTTCATTTAAAGTGCCATTTTCCTGTAGGCTGTATCCTAATCGGCATATATCCTACACTATCTCCTTTCATCCCTTTGTTAAAAAGAAGTTCTAATTATATTATATTTTTAATTAAAATAATGTCTTTATGCGTGTGGGTGTGTGTAATTTATACAGTATATTATAATGGGTATAAAAATGCATTTAATGATATATAGTTAATTTTTAAAAATTAAATGAATTAATTTATAGTTTCTGTTAATTTTAATATCTAATGCAACCTGCCACAAAAAATTATTGTTCACCATCAAACTACTTTCCACTTTTCCCATTTCGTGTCAAATCTAGCATCATGGTCCACCTCATGGCTTATCCTCATCCAATATCCCGCATGTGATATGGAGTAGAGTATAAGTAGTAGTTTATTATTATCCCTCTTTAACTTCATTTTTTAAATCTCAAATATATATATTTGAAAATATAATTTCTTTCATAAAATAAATTTTGTGAAACCAATAAGATATATAAATATATTTAATCAGAAAATTAATTTTTATTTTTATTCTCAAAGAAATTAAAAAAAGAATCATAATTTCTTTATTGTTTAATTTTTACACTATGTAAATTAATTTTTTTCATAAAATAATGCTATATTTTTCCTTTTGGCCAACCAATAATGCTTCTTTGACTTCTTTAACCATAATTTCAATTTATTAATAGAATAACACTTTGTAATGAAATAAAATAAATTTATTTAATTATTCACTTCAAAAATTATCACAAAGAATTTCACTACTATAAAATGACAACTAATTTTATTTAATGAAAAATTATGATTCTAATATTGCTATTAGTTATTGCATTTATTGCATTTACTTTTAATACAGGCTCATTACTACAAAAAAAGAAATAAATGATGGTTCTTTTAGTCTATAAATGACGATTAATATGCGTCATTTATGTAGCTGACATTTAAAGTCCACCAATAAATGACGATTATAAAACCATCGTTTAAAATAAATTTTTATAGAAGCACAAGTGAAATGATAATTTAAATGATGGGTAAATAAGTTACCCGTCATTTAAAGCCCAGATAAATGACAGGTAAGTTTACTCATAATTTATCTAGGCTTTAAATGACGGTTAACTTATTTACCCATCACTTATTGTAGTACAAATGACAATTATTTATATAACTGTCATTTATTATATGTTTTTTTTAATACGCAAGCTGTTTTTATACCAGCCTCCCTGTAAAAAGAAATTAAAATAGCAGCAGTCAGCCATTCCAAATTTGAATATCAAACGAAATTTATTGTATTCAATTTCAAAATTAATCAATAAACAAATGTAATTACATAAAGTAAACTATTCTAAAAATAAACTACCTATTAAAAATATAAACTTCCTAGCTACTTCTTCAAGGTAGTTCTATTAATTTCTTTGTATGAGGTCCACACTTGAAAAATGTATTGACACCATTTTTCAATTACCTCATTTATTTTTGTATCCCCGAATTCTTCAACATAAGAATCATCATAGTACTGCAATATATAAATGATCCATCATATATTAATTTTAATATATTAAATATTTTTGTAATTTAAAAGTTAATATTGTTGACATACTATCTCGGGAATTATGCTCTCGTTATAGATAATGATGTCCTTTATGAACCTCATGATATAATAGCTACAATCTAAGCTATTTTTCTTTTGTCTTGGATACTAAAAATTAAAGAATCAATGAATATGTATTAATGCATTAAATTTTAATTTAATAAATAATTCTAATTACCTTAATTATATTCCAAGTGTAGGTCACATCAAAATTTGTAAAGAATCTTGGAATTGATTGTTTTGTGTAGTGCAGTATAACACAATCGCCCTAATGAAATAGTAAAAAATATGTTATTATGGAATTTAAATAATTAAATAAATATGTGAAATACTTTATGCACTTATGTATAAATCAACTCCAATAAAATTTATCTCCTCCCTGGTTCCCCTCCAAGAGAATCGAGATAATATATCTTTAGAGTATTGTTGAATGATTCGATAGTGATCAACATCCAATGGTCCCTAATAGTATTAACAAGTGTTGCAAATTATAATAAATCCATTAAATTAAAAATAAAAATTATAAAGATAAGTGAGAATTACGTTCCCCTTGACAATATGGTATTATGAATAATGTTCCCTTTCGAGCCTTTTGCTTTGAATTTTCGCTTAATGCCTTTGCTCATTCTAAAATTTTGTCACTTTTAATTATGGCATGTGCACTCACTTCATGAGGACTGACGAAGACGAACTTCATTTGTAGATAGAAAGGGACAACAAATTTGTCATACAAGCACCTATTATAAATATAAGAAATAATTAGTTTATATTTAAAATATTAACTATTCATATATGAAAAAAAATTACCATATGTAGAAGCTGAGAACAGTAAGACTGGTCATATCATGTTAAAGCACTTCATCAACAACATCAAGCGAAAGCATATCATATTAGTCTTCGCCATATATATACAGCCTCGAACGGGATTTTGTAGGACTAGAGGATTAAACCTATAAATCGTTGCATATGCCTGGAGTAAATTTTTGTGTTGCTTGGTAATTAAGACTCTTGTTCAGGCACAGCTTTATGGGAGACTGCCTTTTTAAAGGAAAGCCTAGATCGGGATATCATCTTTTTTTTAACTGTGCATCTTTACTAGTTTTTTTTGGACTTGGCATCCTAACTTGACTAGCTTACCATCCAACAAAACTACCCATCACCTCTCCAACAATCCCTGCATCCTCAGTAGGAATGGGTAGTGGATAGTTCAAATCCTTCAGCACATGAATAGCAATATGTACATAGGATGCAGGGAGTGGCATATTATGTAGCATGTCTCCTGATAAATTAAACACCCAAGCGATAGCAACCACATGATGATTCAGGCTGGCTATTTGCCAGCAACTCACATAGGCTCTCACCCTATATTAATAAGTAATATACTATATTAAGTTATGGAAAATAGAAATAGTGAAACATAAGTGAAATAAATTAATAATATTTTACCTCAGGGAGATTTTTAATAGGCTGCATGACACTGTAGCTACCATTCCCGCTAGGACTAATATGAAACTCTGCCTCCCGCCTCTCCTTGTCCTTTAGCAAAGCTTCAATCATGTCCCGTTGCCTAGATAGCTCCTCTTTCAGGGTGGCAATCTCAGCCCTTACACCCACATCCTCTATTGACCTTGCCTTCTTCTGTGACATGAATATTGTTTTTTTGAAACACTGAAGCCATATCCCATAACTCGACCAGGGTGTTCAAGAATACCCAATGCCTTGCCCAAGAGATCATCATCAGGCATACCACTTTTCTCAATCTCAGCCTGTGCAATATAAGTAAGAAAGTTAAATTAGTTGATTGAGTATAAAAAAAAGTGTTAAGTTAATGTACTTACACACTTGTCGGCAAGCTCCTGAACACGTTCATCAATAATGTTTCCTTCTTTATTAGTTTGACCTTCTATGAATAGTCTGTGATGTGAAACTGAGCTTCCTCCCCTAAACCCTCTCGCTTAATCTATGAATTTAAGTAAATTTAATGTGAGTATAGTACATATATCCATGAAATAAGCTAAAATTATATAGTATAAATATTAACTTACTATTTGTTGCTCAATTCCCGCATATCCTATGCGCCCCTTCTTGTAAAGGTATAATCTTTCTCATGCAACTATTCTTTTTGTGGCTCAACTCTATGCAAAACACATAGAATTATATCAATAAAATTAAATATATTGATAATATAAAAAAATAATTCATCTCCTGATTCTTACTTGAAATTGTCCCTTGAGACATTGAGCAATAAATTCATCCACTGTTCTGTGAAACTAATGGCCTTATCAAGTCAGGGACCTCAACACTAATGTTTCATCCTAATTTTTTAATGCATTGCTCCACGAAATATTGAAATATCTGCATTGCTTTTCTAGCTTGTTGGATGACAAATTCATCTGACTAGCATCATTACAAATGCTGATTGTAAACAAAGACAATTAATTAGATTTTTAGTCAAGTAATTTCAATTAACTACAACAATGTGAGTAAAATATTTTACCTCTACTTGCTCCCAAGTATAATTTTTCATAGCTAGACTAATATTGTTTCAGTGCCTAATTGTAATCGGCACATTTACTTTTTCCACAACCTCTATGTAGTTGATGAATTTATTTTTGTTGGTCTTGATAGGTTAACCTTTAAATTCCATTCAACTTCATATTTTTGTCCATCAGTCCTTCTTCTATTCACCTCGATCATCAATGTCAATCCTCTTGTTATTTGATTTGCTTCTGCTGAATTTGCTGGTCATTCATCTCAATGCTAGGATCAGCACTGCTAGGTCTACTGAGACTAGCACTCTTTTGAGAAGCCATTTACCAATAAAAGTAGAAAAACAAAATAAAAAATAAATAACAATATAAAAAATAAAGCACATAATAAGTAATTTATAGGTTTAATGTAAATCACACATTATAAAACAAATATAGCACATAATAAATAACAATAATTTTTTTAAATCACACAAAAACAAGTAACCTACAGGGTTTAAATTATTCTTTTTTTTTCTTGTACGTTCCTTACCTTTGCTCTCCTTCTTTGCTCGAATGCTTCTACCACTTTTCTTTGAAATCCAAATTCCCTCATTGTGATCATTTCTCATATAAAAGGCTTCATCCTCAATGAAGTAACTTTCAAATGATTCCCTATAAATGGATCATCTTCAACTGTAAAATCATTCATATCTTCATTTATTTTACTGCTCAATAAAATAATAGACTAATTTACTTTAGCCAGATCAGAAAAAAAGAACACTTGTTGAGCTTGTGAAGCTAAAATAAAAGGCTCATCTTCTATAACCTTCTCTATTAAGATCCACCATTAAGAACCCCCAAGTCAACAACTTTAAGACCATTTTACGATCAACTCAATTACAACCAAAAATTGGAACTTGAAAATTTGATGTAATCTAACTCACAAATATGCTCAATTATCCTTAAAGTATGACATTATTGCGTATAAGAAATTTTTGTCTTTAGTACTAGATATTGCATTGCTTTGGGCTATAAGGAGTTACACCACTATTTTGCATTGTGCTCCAATCATCTTGCACTTGGTATAAAATGTGTACCCATTAATGAGATAGCCAGTGAAGGAAAAGACTTGTTTATCTGGACCTCTTGCGACCATTTTAATTTTCAGAAACTAAATCAGGATCGGCAAGTCAACTTCTTAAGAATGTGTTGTTTCAACCAAACTATAAAAATTACTGTACTTGTTTGCATACCAAATCTTCAATCTATTAGGGTTATCTCGCTTAAGCTCGGC
>NW_026556169.1:0-40660 GCF_029017545.1 Prosopis cineraria | reverse complement strand
TCCTATGGAGGATGTCTTCAAGGTTAGATATATATATATATATATATATAATGCTCACCTTCAGTTTTATTTTCTTGTAGAATTGACATAATATGATTATAAAAATTATCATAATTTGGTATACGATTTTTTTTGACGAGATTATAACTGGGTATACGATTAGAATTGTTGTGAGTTTTAGGTATATTGTTAGTCTCAGAATCAACTACAGCCTATACAGTAACCAATTTTAGCAAGCATCTAGGCTGGCTTATCCTGTTCTTATGCTTGAAGAAACGTTATGATTCACAAACCAAATGTACTGTTTATCTCTTCAACTCTAGTTGGAAAATGTCTAACAATCAATAATGCAGAAAAGAAAATGGAGGCTAGCTAAGATATTGTTCTCGTCTCTATCATATTAAAATTGTAATTCTTGAGATTCAACGCCCCTTCCAAACCTTACTACTGTTCTTATTCCATTGATATCATAGATATCTTATATGTATGCACTAGTGAAAATGATCTTCTGAAGTTAATCAGTGAAATTAAATGCAAAGTATTAGTAATAGTACTTTGCATTCAACTTCACCAACCTCAAAGATTCTCAACTTCAAAAGATCTGGAACCATGTTGCTATACATGGTTTAGTGCAGATTTTTGCGAGTCCGAGAAGTCCTTGTGAGATAGAGTGACACTGGGTGGTACTATAGGACTTTGCCTCTAATGCGAAAGTGAATGTTGCAGATGTTAGAAATAGCTCAAAGATGCTTACGCGAAGAACCAATTGAGAGGCCAGAAATGAGGGAGATTGTGGTGATATTGTCACAGATTGTTATGTCCTCCACAGAGTGGGAAGCATCACTAGGTGGTGACAGTGAGGTCTTTAGCGGCATATTCACTGGAAGATGATCACTTTCTCTCTCTCTCTCTCATCACTTTTGAAGCCATTGTGTATGTTCATATAATCATATGGTAGAGTTAGTAGCCTCCTGTATTTATTAGGATCATATATCATATCAAAATTATTCAGAGTTTTCAACAAATTTGAAACCTCAATATGAAGGACTCATGACAATGTCATGCCACTTGAAAAGAAAGGCAGATGCAGAGTCAGTGAAATGGTGGTATGTCACTGAGTCATGTTATCCACTGGAAGGGATCTTCATTTTTTTTTTTTGGCCGCTGACTTAGAAACCACTTTTTTTTTGGCTTTTTTTTTTTTTGGGTTTAAGAAACCACTTTGTTTGTATTTACCAAGTTATAAATTGATAAAATGAACTCTTTGCAGCTGATACTGCTGTATTTGGCTCCATGTGGTCTTATTAGTACACTTCAATTTTGTTAATAAAATAAATTTTATAAAATAGTAAAACATGTCAAAGTTTCTCAGGAAAGCTTCTTATTTTATTCTGAAATAATGATTAATGATTTATTCTCAACATTCCAATTTTCATGTTTTACAAAATTATTTTTTTAAAATCATACTATCTACATATTGCAAAAATAACATTTAATAACAAGACTACACACACATATCTCACTATTGTATTGTGAATTTGTGATGGATATTGCGAAATTTTTACTGGGGAGGAGTAAATATTATGATTCTAACCACTCAAATATTATATCACTTTTAGTTCACATTTTGTTTGTCTATTGGAATAGCTATATTTATTTTATTTTAATGTTGCCATGGTTTTTTTTTTGGTCTTTTACAATTATCTTTTGCTTGTAATTTTTTAATTTTAATCAATTTCAAACTTCTATTCTTTTAATAAACACTTAATTTGAAATAATATATAATAACTATTAATATTAATGTTAAGCATAAATTTTTGCTTCCATATCCAATGTTTCTACTTTCTACCTTTTGATATATTTCTGTCGATCAAATAATCACAATCAATACCAACTAAATTGTATCTAGTGGAAAAGATTAGTCCTTTATAACTTAACAAATTAATATTTAAATTCTCACTAAAAAATGTGCCCATATTGAATGCCCAACTCTATGTTAAATAAGATTGCCTTTAATAAAAAATGTGTGCAGCTTACAAAAAAATAATCATAATCAATGTTGAATGTGATCACATC
Organism: Prosopis cineraria; assembly: GCF_029017545.1. NCBI lineage: Eukaryota > Viridiplantae > Streptophyta > Magnoliopsida > Fabales > Fabaceae > Prosopis > Prosopis cineraria. Next base: position 38,584 of record NW_026556169.1, on the reverse strand, counting down.
TATGAGAAAATAATAAAATTGTAATGTATGGTGATTCAGTTAAAATCTTTGAGTTATTCTCTAAAGAAGATTTAAGAAAGAATGCATATTGATCAATATTAACAGAAAGATAAGATATTTAGTCATCCGAAATACAACAGGTAAGGAATAATACTAGCTCTTCATCTAAGGTTAGCAAGAACATGCCAATGAAATAGTGTTATGCCTTGTACTCTTTCTATTAAAAAATATAAAATATTTTTAATTAAATCTTATCTCAAATGAAATAGTTTCTTATTTTCAAACTAAACACTAACTTTTCATATTTACTCATATTTAGTAAAATATTTACTTTAAAATAAATATAAAGTAATTTATTCATTAAAGACACTTAAAAAAAACAATGATTATACTTTAAGATACTAAAAATATCTTATATTTTTTAATATTTAACCCTTCAAAAATATCTTATATTTTTTGAACTAGAATCTAAATCCATATGCTTTGTGGTTAAAAAAAAAAAAAAACAATGCTTATGACTTTGGGTTCGTCGTTGCCTGACGGAAAGCGAATTCATTATTATCTAATTATTTTTTAAAATAAATAAATAAAAGAGATACTTAACATCTGCAAAATTATTTTTTATTTTATTCCCTTCTATCTATTTTAATATAAAATCTGAATGAATAATTCACGGATACCTGAAATTTCCCTTGTTAAATAAAATTTCAAGTCAAGTCGCAGGGCACATGAAATGCTAATAAACTAAAAGTTAAAAACTTAAAAGGTAAAAATAAAATATTTATAACAAATATAGTTATTATTCCTTTAAAAAAGAATAAATAAGTAAATTATTTTAAACTTTACATCAATAATATGATAGAGCTTGAACTTATTTATTGTATAAATTATTTTTTTAATTTTTAAAAATATTATAATCTAACTCTTGTTATTAATAAAAATTAATTTAACCATTAATTGATAAAAAAAAGATAGCAAATAACGTAAAAAATTATAGAAGATAATAGAAAGAAATTTATATAATTTTTTTAGATTTTTATTTGTAATTTTTAGTCCTTAATTATAATTTTATTCTATGCTTTTTAATATTTTTTTCATTATTTTTTATACCTAACTGTTAAAATTAATTTTTAATAATAAAAATTAAATTGTATTGTTTTTAAAAAATAAAAAATAATTCATATAAGAATTTAAGATTTATGATATTACTGTAACCTTTCCCTTAAAAAAAAAAACATTTTAATTTTAAGGCATGGCATGTGGCAACGTCGTCGTTGCAGTTTCTTTGTACCGAAGAAAAATTTCCCTAGCACCGTCCACACCGCGAACTATCGTCTGTTCCATTAGGAATCTCCGAAAATAAAACTAGGAGCTCTTGCAATTTCCCACCCTGTAACTGCAGAAACTCGACGCTAACCTTTAAAATTATGGTTCTGCCACTTACATGGCGGGCTTAGCCCTAGGCTCTGCAATTTTATTCCCGCGTACATATTTGGAATCTAGATCTACCTCTGGTTGATTCACTTTCCGTCTCTGTACCGCCGATCCGATCTGATTCCAATCCGATCCAATAGGATCCGGTCCTCGGGATCCATACGAAGCATTCACCAATGGCAGGGGCAGCCTCTGCTCTCTTCCTTCTTGACATCAAAGGCCGTGTTCTCATTTGGCGCGACTACCGTGGCGATGTCTCTGCCGTCGAAGCCGAGCGCTTTTTCACCAAGCTCATCGAGAAAGAGGTTCGTTTCTGTGTTGCAACAGATCGATGCGTTTTCAGTTTTTAGTCCGGTGCTTGGTTCTGCAGAAACTATAGGAAGCGAAGTGGGAAAACAATGTGTACATGCATTTTTCGTTTGCATTAGATAAACTTAACTTAGCAGAGGCAACGCTCAATTTCTGTTCAGTGCTTTCTAAATGTTGTTTGGAAGAATTTTAGATTTGAATGGTTCAACGGTGTTGTTGAATTTTGAGTTACTAGGGGTGGAATTGGAGAATATGTAAATTTGTTTGTGAATTTTCCTTTACTCGCCACGCTACGAATTTCTATGTCTTTCTACATTACGGGAAAACTAAGTTCAGCTGCCTTTGGTGTTTTGCAATGCTTCAGGGAGATCCGCAATCTCAAGATCCAGTTGTATATGATAATGGTGTGACCTACATGTTTATACAGCATAGCAATGTCTACCTCATGATAGCAGCTAGGCAAAACTGCAATGCCGCTAGCCTTCTTTTCTTCCTACATCGTATAGTTGATGTAAGCATTATTGGTAATTATGGTTCTAAACACGTTCAGATTTGAGAATTTATAGAAACGGTTACTAGATGCCATCAAATTATCCTTTTCTTTATGCCAGGTGTTTAAGCACTATTTTGAAGAATTGGAAGAGGAATCACTTAGGGATAACTTTGTTGTTGTGGTAAAATGCTTAGCGACCTTTTAATTTTTCTTTTAATTAATTACATTGATAAATGCAGTTCTATCCTTTACTTAGAAGCAGATGGATAATCACCGTAATTTTTACTCATTGGCAGTACGAACTCCTTGATGAAATTATGGACTTTGGCTACCCTCAGTATACCGAGGCAAAGATTCTAAGTGAATTTATCAAGACTGATGCTTACAGAATGGAAGTTACACAGAGGCCTCCCATGGCTGTAACTAACGCTGTGTCTTGGCGTAGTGAAGGCATAAATTATAAGAAAAATGAGGTGTCTATTATTTTCTTTTGAAAAGAAATCCCGTTTTGATTGGTACTATGATGGTCTTTGTTCACCAGTTGACATCTTCCCTTTTTCATTTTTCAGGTTTTCTTGGATGTGGTGGAGAGTGTTAATATACTTGTCAATAGCAATGGGCAAATAATCAGGTCTGATGTTGTTGGAGCACTGAAGATGAGAACATATTTGAGGTTTGTTTTCTACTTGTCCAGATCTGTTGAGTTTCAAGCTCCTGAGATAAACTGCTAGCAAACTAGGTTAGCAATTAGCTTTACAGGTTGATGATTCTCTTAGCTTTATGGTCAAGGAAGAATTTATAGAGGAAGAAGAATGATAAGGAATGATTGGATCTGGAATCCTCCTGAGATCAAAATAAAGAAAAGGAAAAATAAAAATAAAGGAAAGCTGCTAAACAGAGATCTCAAATTCCTTTGCATGTTTGCCTAGAGAAAGGGCCTTAACCATGAATATACAAGTCCATTTAAAAGGAAGGGAAACCATTCCATTCCGAGGAAGGCTCACAGTGAGAAACCTTTGGCTGAAATTTGAGCATTTTGATCTAGTGAAATGCACCATATGCCTCCTCTTTCCTCCCAAAATCTGAATAACAGGCAGAGAAGAAAATCTCGAGTGGGATATCTAATGTTCGGTGAAAATTTGAAATTGGCCCTGTAATTGCCTGGCAACCCTACAATGCAATGACGATTAGCAGTAACTCCTATAACAGATATAGCCCCTACTCCCCCAAAAACAGACCTGGGGGAGGGGGATGTAGCATAACTCCAGTACTTGGAGATAAATCATTGTGTTCAATCAAATGCACCAGCTGCAAATCATTATCAAAATTTGATGAAGGTGTGCAATATGAAATACTTTTTAATGTAAGAGGTTTGGTTAACCATCCTAAAAAAGTTCAAACTGCTGAAATGTGTGGAATATTCTCCATAGGTGACAGGTTTTGCAGTGTAACTTTTCTGGAGTCACTACTGAAATTTCAATATTTACTTTTTAGAGTAGGTTGGACTTGGTTGTATCTTTCCTAATAGTTTGTTTACATGGAGATTGTTCTAAAATTGTTATATGCATCAGCAGAACTAAAAAAATTGTTTCTTTCTTTGCAAATCTTATCTACGATTTTTCTGGATGCTGTGTGCTGATAACATGGTGTTTGTTTCTTCAAACTGATTGCTTCATCTAATCATGATGGTTTTGCAAGTTAGTACATGTTGCTAATCTCAGGTTTTTTGCTTTTGTCTTGGGCTTCTGTTGCTTTGTTGACATTTTTATCTATCTCATGTAGTTTTTATTGTGTCCAACGTTTTTCTTTTTCTTTTTGGATTAAGTGTTCAGTGTAATTTTGAGGTATGAAATTGCAATTGGCAGTTTGGAGCATGTTCTTGCATGCTTACTGATTGCACATGCTTACAGATTGCTATATTCAATTGGAACTACTAAGGTATTCTTTAGGATCTGGTGCCTAATAAACTGCAGAGAATATTTATGTTGAGAATGACGTGGATATGTTTACGGTGATATTTCCGTTAATCTATCCAACATCTTGCTAGAGAATATTTATGTGGAAACTCAGATGACATCTTTGGCTTATCCCATACAGTGGCATGCCTGAGTGTAAACTTGGACTAAATGATAGAGTATTATTAGAGGCACAAGGAAGGGCGACAAAGGGAAAGGCAATTGACTTGGAAGACATCAAATTTCATCAGTATGTATCCTAGAGTCTCTTGTCTATGAAAAGCAGTCTAGGTTGATTATTTATAACACAATATTAATATTCTTTCTACAATAAGGTGCCTCTAATCTTAATGCTTGTTCTAAAAAATTTATTGACATTTTGATGAAGGTGTGTTCGCTTGGCCCGATTTGAAAATGATCGAACGATTTCCTTCATACCACCAGATGGATCATTTGATTTGATGACATATAGGCTTAGCACACAGGTTCATCTTCTATAAATGAAATGTATTCTTTTCCATTGAGGGGTAATATTTGTTTGCACATAGATGCGTATGTGGTGTGGGGGACTAGAGATGGCTAAGGAGAGAGAGAAGGAATTTTAATTCTAAGCGTTGATTTTATCCCCTCGTTTCAGGTTAAGCCTTTAATTTGGGTGGAAGCTCAAGTTGAAAGGCATTCAAAAAGCCGGATTGAGATTATGGTAAAAGCTAGGAGTCAATTCAAGGAACGTAGGTACTGAGATTTCATTTCCCCCCTGTTCTTGCAAGGGAGATAGTATAGTTGCTCCTTTTTAATGTATGTACTGTGAGCTTTTTGCTCTAGATTCGAGATTAGCCTAAATTTTTTAATTTGTGAAATTTGATATGCAGCACTGCCACAAACGTTGAGATTGAGTTGCCTGTACCTGCTGATGCAACCAATCCAAATGTTCGAACATCAATGGGATCTGCATCATATGCCCCTGAAAAGGATGCATTAATCTGGAAAATAAGATCCTTTCCTGGAGGGAAGGTATTGTTGACTTGAAGTGGCATTTTATCCTTTATTTAAAATCTAATATTAATACCTTAATTCAATTGTGAATTATTGGATTTAAAATTTGTGTTCCATGCTTTCAGGAATACATGTTAAGGGCAGAGTTTCGTCTTCCCAGCATAACAGCTGAGGAAGCAACTCCCGAGAGAAAAGCTCCTATACGTGTGAAATTTGAAATACCATATTTTACTGTTTCTGGGATACAGGTATTTCTATATGGACACGAGTTTTCTTGCATTCATAATATTGCTGGTCCTTAATTTTTTGGTACTGGAAATAGTCTGTACATCCTTAAATTTTGCCCTGTTGTATCTGATCACATTTTGGAGGGTGCCTCAATTAAATATCAAACGTAGGGAGTCATTATGTTGAAATTCATAGATGTAGTCAATTAGAGAACCTTTCATTATTACTTGCCTGCTGGTTTGTGGTGTCAGAAACTTTTCTCACCTATCATTTTGATCGCTGCGGTATGCAGACTTGAGTGAAGTAGTGAACTATATAGATCTGATATTGTTCAGTCAGTTTCTCACAGGCGGGGCGAGGCTTTGTGAACTAAACAGTAGCACCTATGTGATACATTTCTGTTATCTGGGGAACAATTCATGACTTAACGTAGCAATGTTGAAAATGCAACTGAAACATTGACCGGCTAGATCAAGATTTGATGACTGCTTAAGTACTTGCAGGTAAGATATCTGAAGATCATTGAGAAGAGTGGTTATCAGGCCCTTCCGTGGGTGAGATACATTACGATGGCTGGAGAGTATGAACTGAGGCTTATTTGAGCTCTTTTATCCTGGCTGTTTATTCTGAAATCCACCAGATAATAATGACATATTCTATGATCAATGACTTGGGACTGGTGGATGAGGAGAGTAGTCTCGAGAAATTGATTGTTTGAGGCCCGGCTATAATGAAGAATTTATTTGACCTATCAGCTCTCTCTACAAGGTAGTTGTGTTTTGCCGGCATTTTGTAAGTTACTTAGCTGTCTAGAGAGTCCATGTCAAATGATGAATTCACAATTTGTTAGTCAACGCCTGAGCCCTTTGGGCCATGTCTGTACTGGATGATGAGAAAATGTTTTCCCCCTTCTGGTTTTTGTATTGACAGTTTGCTCTTCTTTTTCTATTGCCCCCATATGTAATTTGATTTCCGCCTGTAAGAATTTTTTGCTTTTGTATTAACAAGATTGAAATCTGCAACTTTATTAAAGCTCCAATTACCTCTCGAGACGAAGTGCTCCAAGTGAAAGATATGGGATTGCCAAGTTCTGTAGCATCTAGGCTACCATCAATGATAATAGTAAAATTGAAAACCTCAATATATGCTGAGATAGTGAATCCAGACGGTACAAAATTCCGGCTTCCACAAAATTTGTAATTAGTTATCGCTGTCAAGGCAAGACGTCCAAGAAATGGCATGTTTGTTTGATATTAACCAAAAGGCCGAGAACGGTATAAATGGAATGCTTGTTGATTTTAACGGTTGCTACGCAGAATACACGTAATAGTGTAATACTACTTTTTCTTTGGGCTGATGTTAATTACTATTTGGGTATTAACGAGACGTCTAGAATTCATCAACTGCGGACCCATCTCTGGTTTCCGTTGGCGGGAAATCATTCTCTTCTGCACACTACTGGATTTTTCTGGTACATGATCCTTCATCTCTAGACATTAGTGAGTTCGTATACATAACACTGAAGAAAGCACTGAAAAAGGGTTGGTAACTATTTTACTTCATCAAGATCAGACTACTGCTTGGGTCCCAAAAAGTTCGCACTAGCGTTCGTAGTTCTTACAAGCATCATCAAGGAACTCTACAATCGTAAGATTCCAGAATATGCACGACTCCTGAAGAAATAACTTCTTAAAAAAAAAAAAATAGAATTTTGCATGTTGTAACAAGCCATCCACTATTCCGGCCCGGAAAAAAAAAAAAAAAGACAATCTATCCACTATTAATAAGCGTTTGATATCTTCCTACAGGACTTGGTAGCAGCATAAAAGGCAGAAAAAAGAAAAAAGAAAAAGAGAACTCATTTACAAAGGTGAATATTGACTCATCCTGAAGGGCTGAAGGCAAAGAATGGCCTTTTTTTCTTTCATATTTCTCTTAAAATTGTTTAATCAAGGCACATATGCTAAGCTAATGATGAATTTCATTAGGAAGTGTCGGAAGCTTCTTCCTAAAAACGTGCTTTCTGCAACGTCCAAAAATGTCATCGTATATTAAATCAAACTGCACTCCAGCTCTCTCCCTATTAATAATGAATAGAATGTGATCACCTTCCACAAACTTGTAGTACCTGTTTCATCAAATATCATGATTCAATTCAGTTCCATTAAAGAATTTCCGATATGAAAATTGCATGGGTAGAAAGTGGTCGGTAACAAAATTTCCCTTTAACAAGTTCAAGACCTCCCTAGCACAAAATCATTGTTTCTTCAAATCTCATTAATCAACACTACTCTTAAACAGTTCTCGTGTTTTTTTTTTTTTATTTCACTTTACTTATTTTTCATGTTCAAATATCCACCTCCAATGCAGGGACATACTGTTCTAGTTTCATTAATATTTAGGATGCATCGAGTCCAGAATATTTTCAATTACATAATAAATACATACTGAAATGCCCAAAATAGTGGAAAACTGATGGTAAGTGCTATAATATGATAATCTGATTTCTCTTTAGCAAAGTCAACCTATAAAAAGACTACATGTTTGGTTCTATCAGTAAGTACTATTTGGATATTTGGACCCAAGAAAAAATAAGGCAGCATATCACATACCAGATCCCTGGCTGCAAGGGTTCACAATCTGAATCCTTTTCAACAAAATGGTTTCGGTGTTCAATTGGGAAGCGAGGATGGGTCATGGATATCGTGTTTAGCGCTCCATCATTGTCCTGCCAGTCCTCATCCCTGCAACACCAATTACAGGGTGTGCTTGATTGGTCAAGCTTAACTCTAGTTACAACCCAGCATTCTTCAAACAAAAGGTGAGACAATGTCTAATGCTTTGGATACCTGTATCCTTTGTAAGGGGGAGACACGTCCGAAGGATGTCGCCACTGGGACATCTGCAAAACTCTTATAAAAAGCAGTGGATGAATTCCAGTTATGCTTGAAGGAAGTGTGACACCTAGGATTTTCCTAGTACGCTTGGTAGCATAGCTGAAGTAGTACGTATTTGGAAACGTGTGTAGATGATAGTTGAGTTTTATAGATCCTTGAATTGTAAGATCAGGGAGGATCCAATCCCCTGAAGCAAATGGACCGGCATTTCCGAGAAGGCAATCAACAAGACCTGAAATGCCCGTCTTTCTCCATGACATGTTGAAGTGATCAAATCCAAAATTGTAATACGACTTCAGCATGGAAATGTCCAGCCAATCATAAATTATCGCTCCAATTCGGCAAATTTGTAGCAGACAAATAGGTTTCAATGTTCTCCCATCTTCTGGCCTAAAACAAGCTCAAATTCAAGATCACTAGTTTTAGTAATCACAGTTTGTTCAACGGAGAACACAATTCTAAAGATTAGCAACAGTACATAAACAATTTAAAAGTGACGTATATTATCACCATGCCAATGAAAAAACTCATAACATTCAATTGAACCAAGAAAGTATATGGTCTTTTTGAGTGCAGACTCCACTTTTGAGACTTCAGATCACATTTACCAGTTTGCTGCCAATGGCAGCATGACCTTTGATTCATCATATATGTACCAAAGGAACTTCTCAGTTCCAATTTATTATATTTATTCTATCACACTAATGTCAATAGAAACTGTCCCAATCACCCCATATCTAGTCAATAAGATAACATCAGTAATAGATTGTTATGAATGATATCATTCCCTCAATGTCAAGTGTAAGCTATAATTTCTACATCAGAAAAAGCAGGACTTCAAATATGCCACAAAATGATATCAATTAGCAGGTAGGTATCCTCCAAGTTGGATAAACAAGAATAAGTCTATAGATAGGAACTTACTGCATGCCATCTAAGTAGGTTCTTGTGGTGCCATTAAATGCTCCTGATAAGGCCGTTATGCTCAAAACCCAGTTCTCTGAAGTGACTTCATAACCCTTAAATGCCTGGAGACAGCATGTCAAATAATCTTCAACAACTCATTCTCCACACTACAGACAATCAGCATGACAGTGAACAACTTATTGGGACTAACCTTATCAGCGAGCATTTGTTGCAAGACACGAGCAACCTGTGCTCCAGCTGAGTGACCAACGAAGTGAATAGGATGATCCTCGTCCCACTCAGGATAGTGGCCTGCATCCAAGTTGTGAAGACATTGTTTTCATTCAACAAAACAAAAAAAAACAGACTAGAAGAACATGACAGAGTGCAGAGCAAGCCGATCCTCGAACCTTGTTCGTAGATTCGTCCAAATTGCGAGTGGCCATAAGTAATGCTGTGCTCTTCGCCGTAATCGACTTGCCCGCCTTTCAGATAGTAGAACAATTCGCGAGCCCTGAGACAAAACCCTTTTCAGAACTTTCCCAAACGAGCACAAAATCAAGAGCAATGCAACCTAAAAGGAAAATCCATTAACAAGAACCAGAAAAATAATGGAAGTTTCTACACCTCAATCACTCACCTATCGTGGATACTGGTTAAAGATCCCAAATCAGGGACGAGAACCCTTTCATCTTTCTTCTCTGCCCCGGCAAAATACGATAAAGCACCCAATCGCTGAGGATTAAAAATGGAATGAGATTCATCGAATTGGAGAGAACAAGTCAAATTCATCACAGAGACAGGGGGGAAACAGAAGTTTACTTACCCCTTTGCCAAACCCGAAAATTCCATGAAGTAACACAATAGGAGGCAGGTCATCGTTTTTCTCTTTTCGCATTTCCTCCTTGACCTCAATATTCACCTTAGACTTGTAAAAGTAATCACTAAGAGCTTGTGAGAGATCCCCAGCAACACCTGAACTGAAAATGTAAAACCCATAAAGCATATGGATGATAGAGCTCACAAACAGCTCCGCCAATTGCAGATAAGCTACCCATAATCTGATCATTTTGCAGAATCAATCCCCAGATGAAGAACCACGAACAAGTGTGCAAGCCAGAGCCTTCTTTGAACCCAGAAAGCAAAAAACCACAAAGAAGGCTCCTTCTTGCCGAAGGTAAGAAACGTTTCAAATCCTTCAGGGGCTCGGGCTAATAGATTGCCCCTTTTGTATTGTGGAAGCTTAAAATGTTACCAATACCACATAAGGGGAATCAACCAGAAGATCTCTTGCGGGTCGGAAATGGCTTTTATAGTCGTTTTACGCTTCAAAATTCAAACTTTGAAAATGGTTATTTCGCTTTTGGCCAAAAAAAATTTTTGGTTAATTCGCACATTTTTATTGTTTGCCTGCCTCATGGAAAACGGACCACCAATCAAAATTCAGAAGGATTGTTTATTCGTCTTAGCTGTCCATCGAGGGAGCAACAAGCTTTATTAAATTTAATAAGAAAAAAATACAGTGGAAAAAGAAAATTCTTGCTTTGGGTTATGACGCGTGTCAAATCATTGCCTCTGATACAATCGTGATGCTTGTAGCCTGTAGACCGCACACCACTGCTGAAGAAAACAATGTGAATATGTAGAAAAATTTTGCAAATAATCGCCTCCGATTCGTAGAAAGGGCAAAGAAGACCGATTGAGATACGAATACGATTCCAGAGGCTTCTTCATGGATGATGCGTGCAGCGTGCAGCAGATCTGGCAGGTTCTCTTCTCAAAAGGCCCACGCTCAGCTGTAGTTTGTTTGGTTAAAATATAATTTTGTACTTCAATTAAAAAAATTACATTTTTTAGTTCTTTTTGTACACGTGCTGCTAGGAATTGACAACACATGAGGGTGCAGTGATGGACCCAGAAAAAGTTACTAATAGAGGTAACATTTATACCAAACATAAATATTAATAATTTTTTTAAAATATAATTATAAATATTAACTAAATAAATATGCAAATAAATTATATGAAAATTCAAAAATATGTATTAATTTCATTTCCGTCACAAATTTATTTTTATAATAAATAAAAGATAAACAATATTTTTTAATAAACTGAAACATACTTTTAATCCATTAATTATATACAATGATTCATTTTAGTCTTTCCATTTTATAAAATATTTTTTAGTCATTTAATCATAATACTGATAGTTTTAAATAATTATTTTTTGAATCAATTATTATTATTTTAAAAAATAAATATAATATGTCAACATTTGATAGTATTTTGTCAATATTTAAAAGTTTAATAAAAAAATTTTTGTTGACAAAACTAACAATGTTAAAATTAAATAGTCAAAGAATTTTATAAAATTAAGGGGTTAAATTAAAATAAAACTTATGTAAAATTAAAGGACTAAAAATATTAAAAAAGTATTAAAAATAAATTCTAATCTTTTAAATATGAATGTTTGATTAACTTTAAAGAGAATGTAAGGTCATTATTTTTTTTTGTGGGGGACAATTGCAATTTTTAAGAGAAGGCAAGAGTAATTTTAATATGAAGATAAGTGAATTTTTTATTTATTTAACGGGAGCAATTGTGAGGATGTGACATCATTTTCTATCGCCAAAACTTGCCTCAATAATGAGATATTAGCAACTGAATCATTGTATTCAAGTTCAAATGTCATCACCATTAACCATTAAGTCTAGTAAGAAAAGTAAATCCATATGATGAATCAACATTTAAATTTCTACTAAAAAAATATACATATTTAGTGTTAACCTGTGCTTTGAATATGGTTGTTTTTGATAATATGATATATACACACACAAGCACAATAACAAAAATGTTGATATCACTATCATCACATGGTCATATGTTCTAATAATTCTAATAATATATTAATTCTGATAATATGACACACACACACACACTAAATATAAACACTTTTTTTAATAAGAATTTAAATTTTAAACCTTATTTAATACGAGGGATGGATTTTAAGAGATTGAAAATGAGATTGAGAGTGGAAATAAGTTTTAAAAGTCATATTTGATAGTAGATGAAAATGTTTAAATAATTTTTCATTTAATATATATATATATATATAATTAAAAAGACTGCAATACCCTTGTCAGGAAAAAAACTACTCATCCTTTCTTGGAAAAAAAAATTCCTTCCTCCATTGGCTTTGAATTTGGGATGGAGCCTCTTCTTGGGGGCAAAAAAAAAAAATCTCTTTCATCCCTCAGCTAGTTTCAAGTCTGTGATGGAGCCTCTTCTATTTTTTTAAAAAAAAAAAAAGTCTCCTTCATCCCTTAGCTAACTTTAGATTTGCAATGGAGAAGACAAACGAAGGTATCGAAGGAATTTGCTAACTCCTCACAGTAAAAAAATAAAGTGGTTTAATCCTTCATGGCGGATGCTCGTCGATGAACATCATCCGGTCATGGGTCCCTACGTCTAGATCGGAGAACGCAGTTGCTTGCCAATGAATGTGGTCTTATCATGCGTTTGAGCATCCAGATCGGAGAATGCCATTGCTTGCTAATTCCAATGAGCATCCTCCCACTGTGCGTCGAATCAAAGAGAGAAGGTGACCAAAGAGGGAGGAGATAGAGGCATGTTCTCATTGAAGACTTGATGAGAAGGAAAGGCACTTTTATCTGGAGAGTTTTAATCCCAATATTAATTTTTCAATACCACCTCCCCATGGATTTATCTAATCCCACCTATATGGGTCTCATCAATCCTAAATAACAACTACTCCACTCTACAAATGTTGTATGCTAACCCAATTCCAATTTCAATTTAATTTTCAACTTTTTAATATCATGTATCAAATAGAGTTTTAGTTCACTACGTTATGAAGGATTAATCCTATCAATTAAACTCAATCTCAAATAATTTTTCTATAGTTTTAATCTCAAAATAACCTTTGTTAGAATTTTTTTCTTCAAAAAAAAAAGGTACATTAGTTAAATAAGCTAGACTTCCCCAGGGGAAAATCATGTACCAACAAATTATAGTCGATATACTAACCATTCAATGCATGTGGAATGGCATATGTGATGTGGTGTGCCACATGCGGATTCTGCGTCCCCTGCTATCTTTTGGGAAAGCAACAAACTCTTTATGTATAAACTAAGTAATAACTAGGCACTTTTGTTTTTGGCAAAACTCTAAGTGATGAATTATACTGCTGGGTTACACTACTAATGCTAAGTAATATTTATGTAACATACGAATGAATGACGTGGACATTCAGAGATTCTGGATAATGCTTAATGACAACGAAACTTTTATTTAAAAAGAAGGAGATGGGGGAGAGAAAGAAGAAATAAAAAAGAGATCAGTAAAAGAGGACCAATGTTATAGTTAGCAGGAATTTGGTGGGGGGGTGAGAAAGTATAACCAGGGTAACGTACTTTGTATAAATACATAATTAAAATATTGAGAGCTTGGTGAACCATTTTTATCTTGCCTTTGCTGTTTGGTTCTGGACACTAAAGGCATCAGCAATAATTAAATGATATATTAATTTTCATGCTTTCATCATGCTGCAAAGGAAGTGACTTTAACCCACTTATAACACTAGGAAGCTTTACTTGTGGGAGCATAATAAATTAAAAGAAAAAGTAATGTATGATTCAATTGTCCGTGGTCACTTTGAGTGGGAGAAAGACGCTTGCGTGTTGTTCACCCTTGGAATTAGAACATTCTGGAAGTTAGAGGTCCTTGACCATCCACGTGGCTCAAATTATTCCTTCATTTAGGATAGGATAGTCTTGTACTGCCAATCGGCCGTCTTTAAATCTCAAAAAATGTTTGCTTATATATTATATTATGGTAACTAGTAATTGTTTTTGAATTAAGGATTAATTTTATCTTTTAATTGATCACAAAAGCTCGTAAATGATTCTAAACTTAATTATGAATCATTTATATTATTTAATTGCTAAAAATTTTAAATTTATCATGCTGCTATTTGGCGTGCAATTTTTTGTATTAATTGGATCCACATTTAAATTTTTAATATTTATTTATTATAAAATATTGCCTTGTGGGTCCCACCAAAATTTTTATATTTTGTAAGAATTTTAAAATTTATTCTCTCTCTTCCACCTTCACTCTCCATTCCCCACCTCTCTCTCTCCCCCCATCATTCGACCAAGATCTTGAACGAGCCACCCTAAGACTTTTAGATCTCAAGCTCTCAAATCCCTCATGCATCTCACCTAAGTCAAGTTCAACAATCTCTCCATCACTAAAGATGTTGACAAGACTTTCAAACTTCTTGCCGGCCTCACTTTCAATCATTTCTCATGGCCGAACTAACTAAGGATGTGTAGGTGCAACTCTTTGTTTAGCTATGTATTTTTAATAGAAAACAAAGGTGGATGATGGAGAGGAAATCGTTCAAGCTCTTGTTCTTGCTCCTCATTATCCTAGCTTTTGGTAAAATCATGGAACTACTCCTCAACATATGTTGCCTCACTTTCGATTATTTCTCATGGCCAAGCTGACTAGGAGGTGTAGGTGCGACTCTCTATTTAGCTCTGTATTTTGAATAGAAAATAAAGGTAGTCGATGGAGAGGAAATCATTCGGGCTCTTGCTCTTGCTTTTGCTCCTCATTGTCCTAGCTGGATTTTGATGATCGATACGGTCGTTGCACTCGTCAAGCTGGATTTTGGTCTTCTTTGAGCCACTGCATAAGGAGGATATGGTGAGAACAAATGCTCATCTGAGTTTCAGAAATAAGTGCATGCACCAGAACCACATAAGAACATAGCATAATGGACAATCAAAACACATGAAAACAAACGGAAATGAGTGATTTAAAAATAAGAGGGGGAGGAGAGAGAGGAGTAGGGGAGATAAGAAGAAGACTATGAAGAGGGGACAAAGTTGCATGGAAAGGGAGAAGAGAGAGAGAGGAAAAATATTTAAAAAATAATGTGGGACCCACTGTAAAGTCTCCCCTAGTAATCCACAATTAACTCCATAATTAAGGTAATTATGGAACTAACCCAAGTAAATTACCAAGTTTACATAAATGGGATCTCAAGTTTTAAAAACTCAAAATACTATAAAACCATTTAAAATCATTTAAAAAATAAAATCAGAGAAAAACATGTATACAAAAGCATGGACATCTTACAAGGTAAGATAACATCAAAGTGGAGTCAACATAACAAAAAAATGAATTATGGAACAATTATGCTGCAAAATAAAATTTTATGCTGCAACGTTAATTGCAGAATCCATGACAGCAAAAAAGCTGTCATGGCAAATTTCCTGGCTGGACTTCTGACGAGCACTAAATTTCCGTCCGACATCTGATTGAGATGATTTAGGTGCCTACAGAAAGCTTTCTCTAAACTCTAGCTAATGGAAATAATTTCATATTCAAATCATTTCTCAATCAAAAGTTGGACACCACAATGAAAACTTACCTATTTATACTTTCAAAACATAATAAGGGTGTCTAAAATCACAACCATATAAGACTCATGCAATACACCACACTCAACCAAAAACACATGTATCATAAACTCACCACTTAATCTTATAACACATAAAACATAAGGGGGAGGAATTTATTGCACAAAACAACCATTTTCACTCTAAACCAGTCAAAATACACATATTCCTACTTGCACAAGTATTTTGGCTCTATATTAGGATTTACAACTAAAATTCACTAACTCATGGCACAAAATATACAAGTATGATACAATAATAATGCAAACAGTACCAAAAATATTCATGTGATTCCTAGTTGGCAAATTAACAATCTTAATACACATAAAACAACATAAAGAGGCATATAAAGGATTACTCTATAATCTCATGCCTCGACTCGTTTACCCCAATTTTCACCCGATGAGCTGGGCCCTAAAAATATTAAAAACTAAGGGGTGAGTACAACCACTCAATAACTAAAGTTCACCTAATCTATACAGTTGCGTATCAATAAAAAACGGATGTAATTTGCAATAAATACACACAAACATGTAAGATAACATATAGCCTCAGCCACCACAATAACAACCATGTGACCAGGCTTCAAACACATAATCATATATATATATATATCAATAATGCACAATTTAGGGTTGCAATAATACCAACCACACACCCTTAAACTACAACAGACCATAATACTAACAATCATGTGGTCGGGACTAAATGCATGATCATATGCTAACCTTACACCCTCTTGATTATCTTCAACATGAAATCGGTGCCTATTCAATAGTTATGCCCTTCACGAACTAACCCAACCTTCTACTTCTGAGGAACTATCAGGTCAGGGTCAACTCACTCACTTGTATAATTCGATTTCCCTTAATACTAACAATCATAGGGTGTCATACCCTTAATCTAGCCTCTTCATGAATCGATGGAGATTAGTTAAGTTCGAGTCCCTTATAGAATCAGTGGGACAATCTCGAATCAACCATGAGACAAGTGCTACCTCTCGATTTCAATAGTCGGTGCCAAGGCAAGCTCTTGATTCTAACATTCGTTGTTAATACCATGTGAGTTTAGTCAACTACTCCTTTTCTTAGGTAAATTCTCGCCAATGATCATGCCATACATATATATCACATATGTTTATGCATTCTAATCAACCATTCATATCATGAATTCACATATCCATACTCATACCCAACTCACTTCACACACCAACTAGTACATACAATTTCTCATTCATCATCACTATTAGCATGTATAGGAACATACATATAATTTTCAATAATAATACATCACAAACCATGCCAAATTTGCATCATGAGTTTAAAAATATTAAACATGTTTCAAATCAACCATTTTAATAAATAATCAATTAATATTCAATTATAAAAAATTAGGTTTTCTTAGTTATCTTAAACATTTGAGAGATCAAAGGTTACCCTTCAATCACAACTTACTTTTTGAGCTAAATTCAAGCTCATTGATGCTTTGTGAGGTTAGCCTTCAATTACATTAACACTCATCACTGTTAATCATTAAAATCACCACTCTTAACATCTAATTTCCTATGTTAATAAATAAATTTCTTAACTATAAAATCAATCTCACATCCAATGAGTTTCTTAACTCCTATTAATTTCATTTAACTCTCAACAACTTAAATAATCACTAATATATAATCCAACAATTCAAAATCATCACTAATGTCACAGATTACTAACTTCAAACTCTCAAATTTCAACACTTTAATAACCCAAAGCTCTTAACTATTAAGTTTAATCACCACATTAGGTTTATTAGTTCTTATTAGCTTTAATTAACACTAACACAATCCTTAATTAACATCAATGGTAGCTATCTACCTTAAGCACCATATTTATGGCACTTTAGGGCATAATTTCATTCATAATTGAGAGCCCACTCTTATTGGTGCATAAAATTACTATATCTAGATTTAGATAACTCAAACAATTCTTATTAGTTTCATTTAGATTAATGAATTCAAACCCATAACCCTAGGTCTGAAAAGCATCATCTCCCAACCTCAAATCTTACTTCCAAAACATGTAAAGAGAAGAATAAGAGATAAGGAAGAATACTTAAGTGAAATTAAGCTCCAATCACCTTCAAAATACCCAAGAGTTAATGCTCTACCAGAGGAACAACTCTCTTTGTTGCCCTCCCTCTATTTCTGGCCATTTCTCCCTGTTTCAGACCCTTTTTTGCATTTTTTTAAAAAACTAATTTTATAATTTATGCTACAACATAATGCACTGGGTCAAAAATCTAATTTCTCTTGTCTTCAGTTTGAGCTTGGGTGACCTAATTCACTTTCGAACCTAATCCAAAAAGTAAAACCAAACCCAATGGCCCTCTCTAACTATTTTCAAATCTATTTGTATTTAAATTTATAAATTTATCCTCCATTAGCTTAATTAATTAAGGGAATAATTTTTGAGATGTTACACCCATAATTAATATTTTAAAATAAAAATATAAAAAATATAAAAAAGAGACCCACACTAACAGACATCTATCATGTTTTATGTGAGGGTGATAATGGGATGAATCTTTTATATTGAGGAATATAATTAACTCATAGTTGAGTTTAGAGTTATTTATGAGCTTTCATGATTAGTTGAGGGGCAAAATTGACCATTAACCTACTATTTTTTTATTAAATATTAATGTTCATTATATCGTTCCATTAACAATTTATTCATATCATTCTCATTTCACAATATTAATTACTCCCTTCGTTTAAAACTATAAGATATTTTTTAAGAAGTTGGATATTAAAAAATATAAGGCATTTTTAGTCTTTCAAGATGTAATTATTACTTTTTTTAAAAGTACCTTTATTGAATATATCACTTTATATTTTTTTAAAGTGAAATACCATATTAAATAGAGATAAATATGAAAAAATAGGGTTATTTTAAAGATAAGTAACTACTTTATTGGGGTGAGATTTAATTAAAAATACCTTACATTTTTTAATGAAATGAGTATCAATTAATTTATTTTAAATGAGCTTGAATTGATTTTTTTTTTTGGCAAAAATCTTGAAAAAAATTCTAAGTTTTAATGATCATTCTAATATTTATGGTCATGATTTATTTTTTTAGATTGAAGGTATCAAGATAAATGACATCAGAAGAAAATAATATTTTAATTGAAATATTGAACCATATTAAAAGATTAGGCTATTTTTCTCACGCACACATGTTACTTATATCATATCATTGACAATACAATAGTAATAGTTATTGCTGAATTTTTTAAATTAAAATTGTTTAAATCTTATTCAAAATCAACTATGTCACAAAACATATTAAATGAATAACTATATTATCCATTAAAAGTAAAATGCTAAAATTACTTAATCACAAAATTTTAACATATGATTTCATAACTCAAAATGCTAAAAAAGTGAAACGAAGATAGGTACATCACAATACATTATGCTGTCATTTTAAGATGAAAATTCATGTTAATTGAGGATTAAAAAACAGTATGGTTGCATTTGGATGAGTGAATTTGAATTGAGAATTTATATTTAAAATGTTACGTTTAAAATTTCTATATTTTAAATTATTAAAATCCTTTGTTTGAATCTTAAATAAAATTTCAAAATTCTAATTCTATGTTAGAATTTAAAGGCAACTTAGATGATGTTATTGGTTCAATCCTAGTCAAAGTCAATAGTCTAATCTAAATCAAGGTTAGTAGCCCTGTTTCAGTTGACTCCAATTGTTCAAACCTAGATGACTCTAGACCATTTCAAGTTAACAGTAGTGTTTGGTGTCAAAAAATAAAAGTGGACTAATCGAAGATGGTAATCATAGATTGATCCTAGAATGCAATGGCAATAAGGTCTTAGTCAACGTTAGTGGTTCGGTCCTAGTTGGCGCTAGCCGTGGGGTCCCAATCACACCAGTAGCCCAATCCTAGTCACAGCCAACAGTTTAATCCCAATCGACTTTGACCTTCTAGTCTCAGTAAAAGCTGATTGTGCAATCTTGGTCATAACCAACAGTTCACTCCCAATCATTACCAATGATCCAATCCCAGTTAGTGTCAATGCTTCAGTCCTAGTCGGCTCTAGCCCTTTGGTCATGATCAAAGTTGGCCATTTAGTCCCAATTGATGTCAGTGATCCAGTCCTAGTCAAAGACAACGATCAGGTCTCGGTCAGCATCGGTGATCAAATCCCAGTCAAAGGTTGCTATCTAATCTTGACTGGTGCCGGCGGTTCAATCCCTATTAGCATTGGTTGTCAGGTCTTTATTAGTGCCGACATTCTAATCCCTCAACACTAGTGGTTCGGTCCCAATAGATGTCAGTTGGAGTCAACGATGTCCAAGTTGAAAAGGTGGTAAAGTCGATGAACGAACGTGAAAGAAGAGAAAAGCTTCCATTGAAATTTAAAATAATAGGAATTTAAAAAGGATTTAAAATTATAAAAAGATTGAGGTAGGATTTGGATTTGAGTCAAATCCAAATTCACACATTTTTAATTACCCAAATAATAGATTTGGCTTTCAAGTTCAAATCTAAATCCACATGCATCCAAACAAAGCATAAATTTACTACTTGCATGCTAATTGAGGATTAAAAACAGTAAATTTTAAGTTAAAAACAGTAATTTTAAGGTGAAAACTCATCATGTATAGTTTAACTATATTATGCCAACAGCCCTGTTTGCCCTTTTCCTGCATTATAAATGCATGTTTTGGTTTAATTTTATAACTATATCCCTGGTTTACAATCCAAATCTCATGTTTTAATTTTTAAAATATATTTGTAATGAAGTCAAGTAACATGGCAATCATGCTCTCTGCTTGGAACGGTTTGCTCTAACCTTTTCTGTAGTAAAAATACAGCAACTGGGCAAGAGAAGAAGAAGATGAAATACAATAGTTAGGTTGATAGATAGATAAATAAACTTATTCCATCAATAATGGGGTTAAAACGTGTCGGCCAAAAAAGGCTGGATAAAACATCAGGAGGTGAATTTAGAGAATTTTTTTATCCGCCGGGAAAATTTAGTGAAGCAGGCTACCTCGTTATTTTAATTAGAGGTTTTGACAAGATTGTTCATTTATTTTTAGTAGTAGTCGAAAAATTGTATGGAAAAAAAAAAGATTTTTGGGGAGGGGGGGTTGTGGTGGGTGGAGGAGCACGTGAAAGGATCAAGAAATTGGCAATCTTGGCCTTAAAGGCTCCAAAAAAATATTCTGTTTATAAGACCCAAGCTCTATTTAACTGCCTCAGGTTAACCCATAAATCTATTTTATTTTTAAAAATAAAAAATAAATAAAATAAATAAATACAAATTCAAGTATAAAATCTTGATCAAATTTTAAAATAAAAATAAAATTTTTTAATGTAAATCAACCTTATCAAATTCAATAGATACAAAAACTTGTATATCATATAATACAATATTAATCAAAATAAAAAAATAAACTTTATAAAATAATCATATTTAAAAAATTAGTAAAAAATTTATTAATATCATGTTAAAATAAATGGCAATAGAACTAACATTAATCATTTTGATAATGCAATAATTAAATGAACATCTATCATTTTAAAAAACAGAGTTTGGAGGGTTATTTGAATCTAAGTCTTTGTTTCAAAGCCTATCAAGGGATTGTAACCCGATTTCTTAAAATAATAATAATAATAATAATTTTTCAAACTTAAACACCTTGTCTAAATGGGTTTCAGAGTCGACTACTCTAACCTCAGGAGAGTGTGTGATGAATGACGAGGCATGATCAACGCGCAAGATTCTAGACGTTTCCAGGAGTACCAAGACGGCAGATCGGCAATCATCATTCATCATTCATCATATATTTGCGCCATCGGTCATTGTCAAATGGTCAATTTTAATAACGTGTCCTATACTCCTCCTATTTGACAAGAGAATGGATGTTTTACTTTGGGAAATTCGTTTATTTAAAATTTAAATTAATAATAAAATGATAAATGAGTATTGTTGTTCTATTTTTTGTCTAAAACAAATTTTAGAGGGAGACGTTAGAAGTACATAGGTATAATTGACATAATTATTAGAAGACGTATGCAAGTAACACAGGGCCTGGATGAAGAACACGGCTAAAAAATTCTTGTGCGTGGAGAACAAGAAAAGAACAAACAAAATAATCATAGTTTTCTCCATATAACAGAAACAAATCAGAGAAATTTTCTAAGCACCACTCTTCATTTCGTCGTATACTCATCGTCAGTTAAAATTGTCTGAAAGCTAAGCTCTTATCCTGAATGGCGAATTGTTTGAAGGAGGAGTCTTATTTGCGAGGAGAAGAGTTGGGCTTGTGAGATGTCAAGCCCATGGCCCAATTTCTACGGTGAATTTGGGCATGGATATGGTCTGAAATCTAAATCCGGAAATCTAGGATGTGATGGGCTCCAAATGAGACTTCGCTTGTAGCAGCCGTGTTCCCTCCAGTAGAAACAAGGGAACCGTGGCTCAACTGGTTCCGTTATACAATGTAATTCAAAAAGATCTATTTATTATTTTCAGTGTCTTCGAGGAAATATTTTCTATTATCAACAAAATTTACTCATTATATTTTAAAAGAAGAAGAAGAAGAAGAAGAAGAAAAAAAAAAGACATTAAAAAAGTGAATTATCTTTGGCCCAAAAAAAAAAAATTTGTCTGTCTATCACTTCATCAATAGTAGTGTATTACCCTTTAACCTCTGATGGATCCATCCCCTCCGCAGCCAATTGTAGTTCATTGACATAGGATGTTCATGAGATGGGAGGAGATAAGGATATTTCTATCTTGTGTCTCGTCTTGAAATATTATTAAGATCAAATTGTTGTCCCATGTTTTGTCCCATCCCATTAGAAATTGGGACAAGACCGGAACAGCAATAAATAATGTGAAAAAAATGTTTAGATAATAATATTTATTAATTAAAATTTTAAATCACGTAATTTATTAAGTTTTAAAACCAAAATAACATGACTACATAAATCACAACATTTATTGAATTACATCAATTACAATTATAAATATACATGAGACATGACACATTATGATAGTGGTTACAAGTGATCTCTTTGCTCTAAGAGAAACAATAAGAGACAAGCCCGACACAACATCAAGTCTTTGTTTTTCTTCTTTAGTTAAGATATATTAAGCTAGTGACTCTTTTGAAAATAAAACAAAAAATATGATGTAAATAAAAGTCATTAAATATGTAAATATAATAATCAATTATATTAATATAATTAATATATGGTAAAGAAAAATATTACCTTGTATTGTTTACTTTATTTCATTAAAATTATCAATATAAAAAGTTTTAGTTTTAAATAAAAATAGCACGTATTGAAATTATAATTGATGTAAGTATAAATTATATCAATATATTTAATGTATACATTTAAAATAAAAAATAATACATGCATCTATATAATATTTGGGACCCAACAAGACATTCTGAAAGCAATCTCATGTCCCGTCCTGTCCGAACCTCTTTTCCATCTCGTCCTGCAAAGTTTCATTCTAATTGTTTTTGAAGTTGGGATAAGACCCATCTCAACATGATCAAGACAAAATCGCGCTAATTATAATGGGTATAAGTTGAATATCCTCACATTAATAGTTTTTTTAGTAGCAAATGCAAAGTCTTCTATTATTTACCCAACCTTCACTTGCCTTCCAAGTCAATCCCTTCCGCATTTATTTACATAATTAAATAATCATTAATGCATTTTAACTATATCAATTAGTTGTGGTCTTTTATATTAATTATTACTCCCTCAAGTCTTTTTATAAGAGTTTTTACAAAAATTATCATTCTTATAAGAGGCTTTACACATTTTTAAAAGAATTCATTACTCTTGAGTCCCTTTGAAACACATACACATGTTTAATGTTCAGCCATGTCTTGAATAGATTGTCTCCAAAAAATAAATACATGTGTATAGTGAAAAAATAACTACCTATATCATAATTTATAAGATATTTTTAAAAAAGATTTGATATCTCAAAATATAATAAACTTTAAAAAATTGAGGTTTTATTAATTAAGCTTATTTCAATCTCTCTTACTCTTTAATTTTCATCTCTCTCTCTCTCTCTTCTCATTATGTTAAATGAAGGATATTTTTTTAAAATTTATATTTTTATTTTAAAAAACTAAAATTGTTAAGTGTATTTGATTAAATTTATTGGCTTGCAAAATTTTATTTAAAAGTATCTCGTAATTTGTTGTGAAGAGAATATTAATTACTTGTTTCCAAATTGCTGTTAATTATGTGTAGAAAGACAAGACTACAATATCTTAATGAATTTTATTGAAAAAATATGTACATATTTCGTTAAAGTTATCAATTTTAAATAGTTTGTTTTTTAATACATGTTAGAGTAGTTGAACGTCTCTTATATATTATGCTACTTTCAGTTTAAAATATAAACATTTTTGCTCAACTAATTTTGTTCAAAATATAAATAACTTGATATATGTAAAGAAAATTCATTTTATCACTTATATTTATTAACCTTAATATTCATATAAATGTATTTCTCACTCATCATAAAATATATTAGTAATTATAACTATGGATAAAAAGAAGAAAAAATATATATTTTTATGAGAATGAAGATTGTATTAGTACGTAAATTTTTTTTAATAAAAAAGTGCTTATATTTTGAATTAGAAGTATTAATTAAAATTCAAAATACTAGTAAAGTAAATTAAGTTATGGGATGGTAATAGGGGCATAACTTGGCTTAATTATTGCAAGTGAAATGCAGGAATGCATGAATGAGGCCTTTTCCACCGATCTGCTCTATGTTGACGAAAAATAATGAAGGTGTGCATGATAGCGTATACTTTACTTCAAGCAAATTAATTAAGATATCCACTCATTAATGTTCACTATATTATAGGGATGGAGGATCTCACTTATGAAATTCTCAACACTTTCACGTGCTCTTCTTCAAAAATGAATACGGGGGATTCTCGCTCCTAATTAATACCCTTCAAACCTATCATATTTTTATTATAGGATAACTTTTAAAAAGATTATTTAATTTTATAAGTTACTTGATGAAATATTAACTATAACTTTTAATACTATTTTTAGTTAAATTTATTAACTTTTCTTTGTCAGCAATTTAAACTCATTAATTATAAAAATAGTGTCATATAAATTTTTAAAAAATTATTTAAATAACATAAAATGTAAAGTTTATTATATTTTTAGACAAACTTAATAATTTAATTATATCCCCTTAATTTTAGTGAGGTAATTAAAAATGTAGAAACAAGAAATGGTATACTATTATAACTTCGTTTTCAAATCACTTCTCTATCACCTACATTAGTTATCTTTTATAATTTGTGTTTATTATACTATATTCTGAATCATGTTTCCCGTAAACATAAACACTACATAATTCATAACACTTAAGATCCTCTTTTTTAATATCGGACTCAGCTTCCCTCCTTTCGTCATCCTCCTAAGTCCTATTAAATTTAGGCAATTCAGATTTATATTCAACTTGGACCGTCAATATTAAATATTTTAATTTAATTACAATATATTTATTAAAAAAGAAATTTATAATTTCTTTTATCAAATCTAATCAGCAATATAGACAATCTAAATTTAATAATAATTTTTTTGGTATTTTAATATTAAATTTACACTATTAAAAATATATTTGAATTATCAATTTATACAAATTTTTATTGAATCTAATCACCAGTCTAAAAATTCAGATTTAATATAAATATTCAAAATTAATATCAAAATTTTGATAATTTTAATGTTAAACTTGCACAATCCAAAATTTATATGGACAATCAATTTAAAAAAATTATAAATAAATTAATATTAATTTTGAACCATCCATATTGAATATGAATTTAAATTAATAATGAAACATATTTGTTAGGTTTTTATAATTATTAATAAACATAAAATTTATATTTATTTTTTTATATTAATTAAAATTTGTAAAAAATTAATAAATATGTTTCATTATTAATTTATGCTAAATTTAGACGGTTTAAATATAATAAAGAATGCTTGTTAAAAAAATATATATAATAAGGAATGAGAAGAGGAAACCTAATACCCTCCCCTTTCTCTCTCTGTTCTTTTTCTTGGTGAAACTTAATCTATTTCTTTATCAGCATATCCAACTTTTGTTTTGGTAGAGCTAGTGATTTAATATTTTGTCTTGTTTCGAAGTATAAAAATCATTATATATATAGAGTATATAATTTTTTATTATATTTTAACTTAATGTATCTGACACAAAATTAAAACATCTGATACAATACATCCTTTCTTCACAGTAAAATAATTTAAAATGAAAATGAAAAAAAATACCTGACTGGCTTCCCTTCATTCCCCCCTTTCCATGTCCTCTTTACTTTCCATATTGATTATTTGAATTCATTTTTTAATAATTAAAATTTAATATTTTATAAAATTATTATTAAAATATAAAATTTTATAAAAAATTAATTAATTTTATGAAACTTTTAAAAATGAATTCAATAATTGAGATGGAAGGTGGAGAGAAAATGGAGAGATAAAAAAAATGAGAGAAGTCAAGTTTGAAAAATACAAAAAAAAAAAAGATATACATGTTCATGTCAGGCTGTATATGGGATTTGTTAATCTATTAAGTTGAACTTTTTTTGGACTTTCATAGAATATATTTTTTCATAGGTTAAACACAGAGTAGGTAAAATATAAATTTTAAGGATAATACAAGTTTAATCACAAAATTTTATGTTAATTATTGATTTAATTTTTAAATTTTAACTTAATACATTTCAGTTATTATAATTTATTGAATTAAAAAATTATAAGGACCTTGTACTAAAATTAAATAATTACACGGACTATGCTGTTCCAAATCAAGAATGTGTATATTTATAAATTTAATTGTTATGAATCAAAATTTAAGAACTGAATTTACAATTTAAAAAATCAAGGAATTAAAATTTATGTTTTTGCTAAAGGTTAAAACAACGTATATTTATCAATAAAAAACTCAGAACAACATAGTAAAATAAGGCAGAAAAAAGAGAGAGACATATAACAAAGATACAAATGAGGATATTATATTTAGTATTCAACTTGTTTGAGATTTACACAAGTGTCTATAAGCAATGGATGACTGGTTAGTCAAAATGCAAAATCCTAAAAAAAAAATACTAATATAACAAGAATTAATATTATTAAATAATCAGCCTGAGAAGCTTGCCCAAGAATGCCCAAAAATAAATTCCCCCCTCGGGGGGTTTGTAATTTATCACTAATCAGGGACACTTGACGTTTCTGCCGGGTCCACCGTAGTAAAAATAGTTGCCCCACACACGATTAATACCGCCTTGGATATCATAGCAATTCGGGTGGTCCGCAAGGACCCGAAGATTGGACAAAGGAATCAAGTTATTGTCCCAATCAACGACTTGCAAGTTTCGAAAGTAAGAGGCTCTTCCGAATCCTTCTTCCGCAAAATGCCCGCTTCCCATTTGGGTCATTGTGTGGGTACCCGACTCTCTCGAGTTCACTATTTCTCCTCCGAATTGAACCATGCTTGCATGTTGCCTCAGGTGCGTGAACAGCATCGCCGGCCAGTACCCGACTAGGATGCCCGACCCGAATTCCAACCACCAATTCCCGTGCTTCGGATCCTGTCATTCTCTAATCGGATCACAAAGGCGCTACTACGAGTCTACAATGGTTAACGAATACATTCTTTTTCGCAGCTATTTATTTTTGTTTCTAAAACTTATAAGAGAATTCCTAGACTTTTGCAGAGTAATAAAATTATAGTAACTTAAACTCCATAAAATTTATCACCATTCACTTAAATTCATGAAGTTATAAGAAATTTTTAATATTTTACAAAACGAAAATTTACAACTTAAATTTATTATTAAAGTTATAACAAATTTGGAATATTTCCTATCAATTTTTTATATTTTCATTATAACAATATTTTTATCCACCCAAGACAATAAAAAGAAGGTATTTATTACAAAATTAAAAATAATTCTTAAATGTCATCTTCCCGTAAATATAAGCCCTGCCTCTACTTTAGAGTTTTTAGACACAAAATTCAATGGCAACACGAGACTTCCAAAACAGTGGAGATCCCACCATTGACCCATCCTTTCCATTTTTTTTCCTTTGACTACGAAAAGAAAAAAAAAAAAACACCTCTTGGTCCATTTCACGACTTATGTGACAAAGCTTGACTTTTACCATTCACATTAAAAAGGTTAAAAAAAAAAATCAAATGAACTCACCTACCATAAATGAAAAAAGTATTAAATTTAAATCTGCTTCTTATTTGAATTTGAAAAATATCATTTTGAATTAATCAGTAATATTAAACATGAATTAATTGTGTAGAAGTATTAAATTTAAAGCAGAAATATAATTACCTTCCAAATAAGCAAGCTAATATCAAATTGTCCGCCCTTGTAAGAAGAAGTAGGTGAAATGGCAGCCCCAATTGCAATTCTATTGTTAGTTTGAACAAAGCCAGAGCACAATAAATTGTAACACCCAGTTGCTTGATAAGCATCACTCTGCATCCACACATATCATCTTACACTTGAACAACAAGCAAAACACAAACATTTAATAAGTAAAGACAACATTGTAATAAATCCACTTACAGTCCAATAAGTAAAGAATCTGGGGTAGCTGTCGCCATATAGCTCAGGGCTGACCTGCATCAAAATTGATGCAACTTAGCTTCTTTGCTTGCTTGCAATCCAAATATTATTAATTACACTGACAACGGCAAAAAAATTGAGAGGTAGGTGGTTGTTGGTGGTGGCCTTTTAAATGCTTATCTAAGTCGCTAAGTGTGATGCATTAATAAGAAAGTTCACGATACAGGGAAAATAGAGTGTTTTGTGTTGCAAATAATTTAATGAGTGAACAGTACCTGCCAGCCAGCTTCAATGGTGTTGAGATCTTGCCCAAATGAACCAGAAATGACCCAAATTTGAGACAAACTGAATTCATATTGATTCGTCACACGTGGAGCCCACACGTTTATGCTTGCTTTTGCTCCGTAATACTTATCACCACTCACAAATCCAACTGCATGCTGAACATAACACATAACCAAGTTTGTAATACAGTCACAGATTGTGAAATTTTCTTGAACAGGTTGGTGGGTGTGATTTGAAGATGAACATGAGCCTGTTTTGTTAAATCGTAAGAGAGAAAGACAGTTCTGAAGTTGTTGCTTTGGAGTAAGGGAAACTATTTGCAGAGGAATTCTGAAAAACTATGGTCATCACTGTCGTAAACAAGAAAGAGGAATTAATTTGGGTGGTGTTTGGTGGTCAGATTTATGGTTATGGATTTAATTGTAGAATCAGAATGCGTAACAAAATGGCAATATTCTGTCATATTTTCTTGTATCTGTTCTTAGTTAAATGCTTGACTTCGTCAGAGGAGAGAAAAAGAAAAGAAAATTCTGGCTTTGAGATAGAAGAAGAATGAATGAATACCTCATGGCCATTACTATTTGAGTCCCTCCTCACACGGCCTCTGATTTTTCTTCCAAATCTGCGAACCGAGCTGGCTCTTAACATGTCTTCTTCTCTTGTTCTTCTGATTGGGATTGTTCCTTCAGGACATGATTCTCCAGACAAAGTCCATGTCTGAAAATTCTCATCACTCAACGAACCCATTTGGTAATGACTGGTTTTTGGTCTTTCTGGAGGATCCTGAAAATTAAAAAAAGAAAAGAATTCCAGTATTCTGGTTAAAATCCATATCAGTATCGGAGAACCCATTCAGATAAATATAATTTCAATACCAATGGTTTCTGCCCTTTGAGAAAAGGATGATCAAAAGCTGGTTGCTGATGAGACACGACACAGTCTATTATATCACCATCAGGACTCTGCGCAAAACCACACAAATATTCATGACATATGAAAACAAAAGGACACACACAAACAGAAAATTTGATGTACCTGAATTGTTTTAACATAAGGCTTGTTAATCTGGTGGAGACGAGTTCTTATGATGTTGAGTTTTAGAAGCTCTTTCTGGGGGTGAAAAGTCTGATTGAAAATCTGAGACTGAGAGGAATGGACAGGACAAACTAGAGAAGCAAAAAGAACGAGTAAATGTACAAGAAGGGAAATGATTGGAGAGCTGAAACACAGGCTAAAATCCATGGTTGAGAAATTTCTTTGGCTTGTTTCTATTCAGAACCATGCGTACTATTCAGAACCATGCGTGTGTCTGTTTGTTGGCATTGAGGTTGTCTTCTTCTTCCATGAGAAACGGAACAAAACCAGACTTGGAACTCCACTCATCACAGAAGAACCACTATTCTAAGCACCTTATAATTTAGTCTCCTTCACCATTTCCAATTCCTTGAAATCGCAGAACAACAGCAACTTTCTTCTATTCTCTCTCACTCTCTCGGGTCTAGTGCTTGAAATTTGAAAGACAATGGATATAGTATTTCAGACAACTTGAAGTCTTAGGCTTCTAACTGATCAAGAATACACAGAAAAGAAAAAAGGGTTGAGTTTTCTTAAAGGTTTGGCCATGTGGGGTGGAACCGTGGAAGTATAAATGCCAGAAAATCATTCCGACTTTCAAATATGAGAGAGAGAGAGATTGTCCCCAGACCGCAATACAAAGACTGAAACTTTAGCTGTGTGTGTGTGAATATTGAAGGGCAAAATGGTACATATGATTTCCTGTTATTCTTTTTTACTTCGGGTCTGAAGACAGATGGGAATTATATTAGAAAAATTATATATATATATATATATATATATATTTTTTTTTTTTTTGCTTTTTCTGCTTTAAAGTTCCTCCTTTCTCTCTTTCTTTCCCACTTCCCTAGATGTTCTATTTGTCAGCCATTCCAATTTAATTTTCATTTCAAATTTATACATCCATGTATATACCCAAAATGCGAGGGTCTGGATAAGCTTATTCTAGCCAAGCAACATAAAGACATTTGTCTAATCCTAGATTCAACCATTATTGAGTTTAATTAAAATATAATTTTTAAAACATGACTTTTTTATTTTTGAAAATTCAAACCCTCAAATTTTCTTAAAAAAATACATAGTTCATTTCTTTCATCTAAGTTTTTTGCCATGAAATTTTAAATATTTGTTAAGAATTAAATCCAGAAGAGAATAATAGTAAAACAATCTTATTTTACAGTATAATCATTTTAATATGTCTGGAGGGTAGTGGTGAATTAATGAGAAAGAGTAAATAGGAAGAAATATGAGTTACAAAAGTAAAGACAAAATATGTAGACATGGCGTCTTCCTTAATATATCATCAATTTTAATTACTTGTTTTATTTTTTTTGGTCAGCACAGATAATAACTTCGAATGTGTATAACAAATATTTAATTATTATTATTATTATTATTATTTAAAATTATTCACGGGCACATTATTAGACTTGAACCGCGAAGTTTAGAAATCTCAAACTCGCTGAGCTGGACGTTGAATTTTGATTACATGTTGATGCAATTTGAATATTTGATAAGTACCCTTGATCACCACGCAATTTCTTTTTCTTTTTAAAACAAATCATGTAAAAATTCTCTATCAGATAGTTTATTGTGCACGCTTCTTTTCTCAGTAATGAAATTTAATATTTGAACAAGTTAATTGTGTGACAAATTTCTATTCCAAGAAATTAATCACATTTTGCATTAGTAATAATTTTTATACTGAAAAAAAAGCAAACGCGGGAGAAATCTATAGATATTCAACTGAATACGGAAATTAAATTTGCCTTTAAAATTAAGGGTTGAATCATAATTATATATATATATATATATATGAAATTAGGGTTTGAGTATATTGTGCTTCTTTTTAGGTGTGTGGCAATGATGCTTGCCACTTTGTGAGCAGTCCCTTTACAATATAACTTGTGAATTTTTAATTTCTTGTTCTCAGGAAAAAACCCTAATTTATAATTAAGAAAAAAATGTGGTGTGTGTGTGTGTGTGTGTGTGTGTGTGTGTGTGATCCATGGAATCTCATGGTCCAGAGCGTAGCGTACTACCACCACCAAAGTCACTGTCATCACTGTTGGTTGGCGTAAATATATTAGCAAAATTTTATAATCTCAGTGAATTAATATAATACATCTCACAAACCTTCACTTATAATTTGTATTTAATGAAGTTTGCACCCGCAACTCTATTTGTAGGCCTTGTAATTATATACACTTAATTACTTTCTGTTTCTCAAGTGGTTAGTTTACTTCTAATGACTTTTTATTTCACTATCTGTCATAATAGTACGCGCCGGTCAAGATAATATTAAGTTTGACCATTATATATATGTTTTTTTTATTCTATTTATAAATAACTTTTTAACATATTTAATTAAAATTAAAAAATTAAATTTTATTAAATTTATTTTAAAATTTAATAAGTTTTTATCTTTATTCCTAATAAATATTTTTAAATTTTATTACTGATATTTTTATTCAAAGCATTTAATAAGGACAAAAACATAAGAGAAACCTTAAAAATTAGGAAGTGCCTTATAAATAGAATTAATTTTTTTCTCTCTACCTTATAAATAGAACCAGAAAGTATATTATTTTGAAGGAATGCGGCACAAATATGTACATATGTGTTAAATATTAATTAAGCAGTGTTAAATTGGACTTGGATTTCATGAATGCCTCAAATCTTATCATGAGTATCGCATTAATTACAATCGTAGAATTTTATCATTACTTGAAAGTTTATGTTTGAACATGAATAAATGAAACAATGAGTTAAATGATAATTTTATGATGAGAATGTATGTCAATCATTTCTCTACAACTATATAAATTGTTAGATTAAAATATAGCACATAAAAATGGCAAAGTTGTAATTTGATATTCTCTCTCTATTTTGTGCTCACATTTCTAGCAACCATACGATTAAAATGATAATATCTATGGTGCCATGCGACTGACTAAAAAGATTCAAGACATCTATCAAATTGACTATGTGTTAATTACCACTGCACGCATATGCTCTCGTGTGAAAAATTAACCCATGCTGGTGGATGTGGGCAACAAAAACGTGCAATTTGTAGATACTTATATGTTTTTTTTAATACTTTGGCATGATATAAATCAATTTTATGAAAAAAATTATAATCAGGTCCTAAATAAAAATTAATTATTTTTTCAGTTCACTTACAAGTTAAACTTTAACATTTACAAGTAAATGGAATCTATAATTAATTTTCTCACACGAGACTCATACATAATTTTCTTAATTTTATCATTCAACAATTAAAGGCAAAAAACAGAAGATGGATTCATAATTAGGCAATACATGCACCTAACTTCTACTCAAATTCTTATTATAATAAATATAATATATATGAAATGATTTAATAGTAATTAAGGTCAGTGATGTATTGCAATTGCATGCATGGGATATATATTCGGTCCTAAGGCTACTTGGGTTGCAGAACCCTTTTTCCTCGGGTCGACCTTTTAGTGGTTTATATATGTAAAAAACAGAATATTTTAATAATCTCTAAATTAGTCCATCGAACAACCTGTTAATTCTAAAGCTGCAGATACAGATCTCATGATTTCTCCATTCTTTCATTGTTTTTTTTTTTGTTTTAATCTTGTTATGGTGAACTCGTTACTCTCGTGTGTTGTAAACAATGAACTCGTTACTCAAATTTTATTGGAAAACATTTGAAACAAATTTAATTGCTGTTGTCAAGTATTTTAGATTATTCTAGTTATATCTTTTACAACATTTGCAAAGCAACTCTCATCTATAAAAAAATATAATATTTAATAATTATTTTAAAATAAACGTTAAGTATGTGTTTAAAGTATTTTTGATAATTTTTATCAAGTCAAAACTTAATTTTTATCATAGATACTAAGGTTAAGGTGAAACAACCATCAAGTATTTGATAACTGATAACATTTGACTGTAATTTTTAATTAATTGTATTTTTTATGCAATCTTGTTCAAATATAAATAGATTTAAATTCATGTAAAAGTTCACATAAAAAAAATTAATTTTTATAAAATAATATATGAATAAAGTAAAATGATTCATAAACCTAAATCTAGTGCTTTGATGAGTTCAAATATTATGACATATTTGTATTAAAAAATATTATGACATATTTCCTTCATCCTAAATTATAAGAAACTTTTAGATAAAATTTTAAATATTAATAAAACTCATTAAATAGACTTTACAACTTTACTTTTTTAAAACAAAAATATAAAATTTTAAAAATATCTTTCATTTAATACTCCATTAATGAAAGAATATTAAAAAAAATTGAAAAAAATAACATATGAAAAGGGTAATATTAACAAAATATCATTAATAAAATTTTATTTTTATCAAAGTATTTTATATTTTAGGATGATAAATATTTTTAAAAGTATCTTATAATTTGAGACTGAAAGAACATTTCATTACTCATCATCCATTTATTATCTCTTGTCATTTTTGAATTGGTATCCCTCATTCCTAACATCCATGTATACTCTAACTTAGGCGTAGGCAGGTGTGATATTCATTATTACTATACTTAACTTGACAAATGACAAAGCAAACGATAGGGCTATATTTTGGGTATATGAAAAAATCAAAGTAAAGTAAAAAAAAATGGATAAAAAGAGATACACCAGAAACTTTATTTTGTCTGCATGTAGTCAATGTAATTGCCTTGTTTTTTTTTAACTGAATCAATGTAATTGCTGACTTCATGGCCTTTGTCACACGCGCTGCGCATTGTGGATTTATTAACGCATCATTTTTTTTTAATAACATTTATAGATGCATTGTGCTGTTAATTCATGACAATTAAGAGGGGGGAAAAGGTAGAATCTCATCATTTCGAAGTCAGCAAAATGACCCATGACTCTACTTTATACCCATGACCCTTTAGTCTGACCGAAATTAAATCTGCAGTCAAACTATTCAACCAAGAAACTTTGACTTTGACTAACCTATTTTTCTTCCAATGGGGTCATGCATGCATCACCTAAACTCATCATATAGTAATAGGAATTTATATAATCATTGCATGCTTCGCCCTTTTTGCTTTTAATTCTCCGGGGAAATTGCTTTCAGATTAAAATTTTGTATTCCATTTGAAATTAAATTAGCTGCCAGAAATCATATTTTCCTCGCTTCATTTAAATTCATGAACTTGAGCTGCTGAAATTTTTTTTGCTCACACACAAACACACACACATTAAGAAGAAGCATAATTTACAAGGAAATTAAGAAAATAAATTAAAGTTAGGAGGAACTTTTTGAGGGGTTCAATTCCTTCAAGAAACCTCGAAATAGGAGAGTGACGAATAAAGTAAAAGATGCAGAAAACCATTTGATCATTTCCCTGAATCTTCATTCACCCCTTCCACAGACGATATGTGTGTTATGTTTTCTAATTTCTATAACATATATTTCACTTGTGAAGTCATTAATATTCTTGGACTTGCTGATGTTTCTCTCCAATTCTATTTAAAAATTACTTTTAACATATTTTATTTGAATTAAAAAAGCTTTAAGATTCACTAATTTTCTTTGAAGTTTTAAACTTTATTTATTTCTATCAAATATATACACACACAATCTGATAACGTACTTTTTCACGCACCATTTATTTAATGAGGATATTAAATGAGGAAAAGGTGTAATTAAAAGTTAATGACGTGTCTTATAAAATATGATAAAAAAAATCTTTCCCTTCCTGATTCATAAAATAAGACCAAAGGGTGTATGTCCAGTCTACTCACCAATGAAAAGTTTTAATTACCTTGGTCATCAGCGTTCTTCATGGTAAATTATGATGGCGTTCCAATCAATCAGACAAATAAATTTATAAAATACTTATTTTTTTATTTATGCATTAATCAATTTTAATAAAATTTATTTATTCCCTAATTTCCTACAATGAGAATTGACATAATATATCCTTGGAGTGCTATCGTATGGTTTAGTAATAATCGATCAACATCCAATGATCCTTAATAGTATTAAACAAGTGTTATAAAATTATAACTAATCAATCAAATTAAGCATAAAAAATTCATTAATATAAGTAAGAAGTAGGTTAGCCTTGACAATATGTTATTAAGAATAATGTTTTCTTTTAAGTCCTTACTTTAAAATTTTCACTTAATTGCTTAACTTGATTTAAAATCTTGTCCTTTTTAATTAAAGCATGTGCCCAACCTCATGGGAACTCATGAAGATGAAATTGGTTTGTAAGTCAAAAGAGACGAGACAATAAATTTATCGCACAAGCACCTACCATCAATATATCAAATGGGTTAGTATATATTTAAAATATTAACTATTTATATATGAAAAATAATTTATCATATATAAAAGCTAAGAACAATGAGGTGGTCATATCATACTGCAACCCTTCATCTATAATATTGAGTGAAAGCATATCATATCTTGGTGCATCATCTATTCCTGCCTCGAATGAGATTTGCAGATTGGAGGATTAAAACCTATGAGTCATTGGATATGCTTGAAGTAAATTCGATGTTGGCTTGACAAATAAGGCTCTTATTTAGGCATCGCTACATGCGAGACAATTTTTAAGAGAGCCTAGATCAGGGTATGATCTTTTTTTTACTATGCATCTTTGTTAACATTTTTTAGACTTGGCATCTTAATATAAGTAGATTGTCATCCAATAAAACTACCCCATTCCTTTCCTATAAATCCCCCCATTCTCGATGGAAATAAGTAATTGATAGTTGAGATCTTTAAGCACATTAATAGCAACTCGTACATAGGATGTATGAGTGGCATATTATATAATGTGTCTCTAGGTATATTGAACACTCGACTGATAGTAACCACGTGACATTTTTGGCTATTTGCTAACAACTCACATATGTTCTCATCTATATTAATGAGTAATATATTATATTAATTATGTGAAAAATAAAAACAATGAAAAATAAGTGAAATAAATGGGTCATATTTTATCTTAGGGAGATTTTTAATAGTTACATTACACTAAAACTACTTTCTCATTGGAACTAATATGAAACTCTCCCTCCTACCTTTCCTTGTCCTTAGTAAGGCATTAATCATGTCTCGTTGCCTAGAAGCTTATCTTTTAGTATGGCAATTTCAACACTTGCACCCACATTCTTTATTGATTTTGTCTTCTCTATGTCTCGAATATTTTTTTTAGTGACACTGAGTCATAACCCCTAACTCAATTAGAATGTTCAAGGTTACTCAATACTTTGCCCAAGATATTTTCATTATCAGTGAGTTACTTTTCTTGATCTCAACCTGTGTAACATACAGTGAGAAGTTAAGTTAATTGATTGATTATAAGAAAAAAATGACAATATTAAAAATAATGTACTTATACATTTGTCAATAAGTTCCTGAACACCTTCATCAACAATGTTTCCTTCCTTATTAGTCCAGGCTTCTATAAAGAGTTTATGACATGAAATAGAACTTGTTCCCAAACCCTCCCGCTTGATCTATGCATTTAAATAAAGTTGAACATTAACATTGTGGATATAAATAAAATAAGATAAAATTATATAGCTTAAATATTAACATACCATTTGCTATCCAATTTCTGCATATCTTATACGCCATTTCTTGTAAGGGTATGAATATTTCTCATACAATTTTTTCTTTTTATTGCTCAATTCCCGTACAAAACACATATAATTATATTAATAAACATAAATATATATATATTGAAAATAAAAAATTATAGTTCTTACTCAGAATTGTCCCTCAAAATGTTGGGATAACAAATTTATCTCATTGTTCTTGTGAAAATAATATCCTTATTAATTCGGGAGCCTGAGCACTAATGTTTCTACCCGATTTTTTTAATGTATTTCATTCCAATAAAATACTGAAATATCTTCATTGCCTTTTCAGTTTGTTGAATAACAATTTCATCTGACTAGCATCAACTGTAAATGCTGACTATAAATAAAGTAATTAATTATATTTTTTGGTCAGTAATTGTAATTAATTATAATAATTGTGAGTAAAGTATTTTACCTCTACTTGCTCCTAAATATAATTATTTATTATTGGACTAGCATCATTTCAATTCCTAATTGTAATCGGTGCATTTGCCTTTCCACAACCCCAATGTAATTGATGAATTTTATTTTATTTGATTTTGATAGGTTGACTTTTCTAATTCCATTCAAGCCCATATTTTTATCTATTAGCCCTTCCTATTCACTTTATTCATCAATAATCTCAATCATCCTGTCATTTGATTTGCTTCTTTTTGAATTTGTTGATCATTCATGCTAATGCTAAGATCAGTACTACTAGGTCCATCGGGATCATACTCTTTTGAGAAGCCACTTACCTACAAAATTAAAAAAAACAAATGAGGAGAAGAAAGAATGATATTAAATAATTAAAAAAATAATTGAACTTTACATGTAAAAAAATTCAACAAGACAATGTCATAAAAGCAAGTATTCCCTGAGCTCAAACCCTCTTTTTTAAACTTAGTATCTTATATCAACAAATCAAGTTCAACCATACACAATCCTAGCCAACAAAAACAAAAAAAAAAAAATAGCATTTTTGACCATACACAAATTTCAAAAAAAGTCATTGAAAAATAACAAAAAAAAAAAGAAAAATACCACACACATAAAGTTCAGATTATTGTTTTTTGTCTCATTTATCATTCCAAGGTTTTCATACCTTACAATAGCAATCCCAAGTCAAGAAAATATCATTCATTAACAAATGTCAAAATCTCAACAAAATAGTTATAATTTTCAAAGAAATCGTGTGTCAATTTCGGTCA
>NW_026556168.1:0-40666 GCF_029017545.1 Prosopis cineraria | reverse complement strand
TTTCAAAGATGCTCCCGTCAATTCCTAAACACAAGTCCTCGACCACTAATTAATTGATTCAATAATCTAATAATCAAAACTAATATTTGATTTTTTATGATAATTAAAAGAATGCGGGAGAAAGAAAAAACTCACTTGTTGCGGCCAATCTCCATCTTCCAACTGAGAATTCATCAGAAATTTTGCTCCACGATGAAGAGAAGTTAGGTCCCTCTCCGCCTATAGTATCCAACAAAAATTAATATTTGTTGTGAAAATATGTGACTTTTTAATTTTATCCTTTACAAAAATTAATGACCAGAATGAAATGTGTACAGAAATTACAAGTTTGCCAACAACTTGATGTAAGTAAATAGGGACAATATTGGACAAAAAAAATCAACTACTACTCTCCCCATTTATTAAGGCAAAATGTTAAAACATAAGGCGTTATGGGTATTTCTAGGTAGTAATGAGATTTTTCAACAAATACTGTCAATTAAGGTCATAATTAATAAGATTTTGTAATTAAAACACCATATTAAATGGAGATAAATATAGAAAGAATGTATAATTTAAACGATAATTGATTAACTCATCATAAGGTGTGATTTTGAGTTAAAAATACCTTATAACATTGAACTAATGGTTACATCTTTGTCCTATTTTTAGGATCAAATAGAATTTTAAAATTTTAACCCTATAAGGGTCGAATGATATCTTGAGTATTAAGATATGATTTATTTACCATTGAAGAGATTTAAGATCAAAGTGTGTGTTGACTTACTTGGCCAGCATGAATTAGACCCATCATAGCCCAAGCTGTCTGTACTGCGTGTGACCGACTTCCTTCAAGTGGAACAAATTTCTGCAACATTAATCAACAAAAGCATCTGATGAGTTAGAGAACATGATTAAACAAAAACGTACAGTAAAATGGCATTAAATGGCTTCAATGATAAAAATCAACCTTTATAGCGCATGAAAGATAGCTCTCTCCCCACCCACCATCTTCATTTTGTATCGTGCAAAGAAAATTCACAGCTCTACGAATGGTATTAGAGCTATCATAGGTCTTGCCAGCTGCATTAAGTCCACCAAGTGCGAACATAGTTCCATAAATGAAGCAAATTCCCCAATTTCCATACCATGAACCATCTTTTGTTTGAATCTCTTCAATGTATCTTACAGCATTAGTAATAAAATTCTCGATCTCCTTTTTTCTATGAGTTGGATGCAGCTTATTGAAAAGAGCTAAAGCCTGTATTGCAGACCCCGTGCATTCAACAGCTTCATGCTCAACTACTATGTCCTCCAAAAATTCTATAGGATTCAAAACCTGATCATCATACCCAAAAAAGCAAATTATAATGCATTATTGACTAATAAATTCACAGATTTAGTTCAGTTTATAAAATATGAATATATATAGCCATATAGGGTTGTTATTAATTCTTACTTCTAACCATTCTTGTGCTTTGATTGGTTCCCCAGGCTGCTAAGCCACCTCTTTTACTCTAAAAAATTCATCATCAAGATATTTAAAATTATTATAACACCATATTAAAAAGTCATTAATTAAATCAAATTCAAAAAGACACACTTGAAGTGATAATATTATATTGACAGAATCATATAATCTCTCAAGTTCTACATGTTCACCCACAATCTCCGATGGCAGCTTTGATAGAAGAAGACAACACTGAAACAACCAATAACACCATATGGTAATACAACATATATATGAAATATGAAGTTGAACATTAGGATGACATAACCAGTAGTAGAAATCACCTTTAAACCTTCTGATGTGCAATCTGAAACCTGAACTCCTTGGTCTCTATCAGAGAAGGCCCATGCTCCTTAGAAATGTGGCGATACATACTCTTAAAGTCTCCAAAAGGATTGTCTTTAACCTAACCAGATTGTTATTTGTCATGAAAAAGAAGCGTATAAGTTCACTAGTCATAAAGGTCATTTTTAATGTATGTGCACAAACATGAATCTCCCTCAAGATGACTAAGCTAGTGCATCAACCAATCAATAATTAATAGTAATCTTAGGTAGAAAGAAACAAACTTGAGATTCCTTAATGAAATAATGTCCTCTTGCAAGTGTTGGAGTAATTTCCTCAATTAGATAAGTGGCAAGCAAAGCTTGAACGGCAAAGCAAGCATCCCATGTTTGACTTCCGAAACTCTAACAAAAAATATTAAACATCCAACTTATATTTTGGAGTTCAATAAAAAGTTATATGTTATTCAATAAAAACAACTCTTTATTAATAAGTAAGCTAGAATC
Organism: Prosopis cineraria; assembly: GCF_029017545.1. NCBI lineage: Eukaryota > Viridiplantae > Streptophyta > Magnoliopsida > Fabales > Fabaceae > Prosopis > Prosopis cineraria. The sequence goes on along the minus strand of NW_026556168.1, from coordinate 38,386 downwards.
TACATTAGCTGCAAAATATGAGTGTATATGTGTTAGAACCTGCATAGTCATTCCATCTTCTGAAACCCATAAAAAATCAGGAACCCTAGCAAGATGCTTCTTAAAGGCATCTCCATTTGGATCTTCAGCCCAACAAGCAATCATAGATAATGACTGTGGCAAGTATAAAAGTATTTCTTGAAAATTAGAATTCTTCTCTTACTAATCATAAATCCAATATATTCCAACTCGTTGGATGGATATTAGTTATTGAATATAGAAATAAAACCTTCTCCACACATGCAGCTGTTATGTAGCGGGTATTTTCATCTTCATAGTGTACATGCTTCATTGTTACTTGAAGCGCCTTTTCTCTTATCCACTTGTTGAAGGGCCAACGAGTAAGAAGTGGTTCAGTTAATATATATAAACCATCCCAGAGGAGATCTTGTATCCAGGGATGAGGCCATTGAAGATCCTCCTTTAATATGCAAAAACTATTTTCATTAGTATATACATATATAACAATGGAAAATCATCTAATTGAATAATATTAGAGACAATAGAAAACCTTCGCACAAAGATGGCGAGCTTTGTTCCAATTAATTTGGTTGTAAGGTTGAACATGAAGTTCTAGTCTCAGCTGAAGAATAAGTGGTGTGATCGGACCCACAAACCTTTTTCCATATAAGTAAGACATAGGCATGTAGACTGATCGACAATAGAACCACATTTTAGCTGCATTCATTTGATTGAGGTACGTAGAATAGTAAACGAATCAATATTTGGAGATAAACATCAATACATGTAGAGCTTTATATATAGTTCAATATTCGGTAAAAATGATTTACCTGGATGCATGGGAAGAAATGAAGGCAAGAGCCAAAATTCAGGAGGCATAGGGTTGCTTCCAGACCATTCATATACACCAAGTATCTATAGTAGATGATTGATATATAACAAAATTAAGAATATTCAAAAGTAGTTCTAATTAAGACAAACTAAATTAATGATTAAAAACAAGAGACAAACACAAAGCCAAGTCTTCCCCCAAGATGGTATGTAAGTGACACCGCCATGATCAAAAATCCATTTTCTAGCTCTAATACAAGATTGTCTTTGCCTCCATCAGGCCCTTCTCCCAAAATGCGAATGCATATATAGCTCAATGCCGTGCTGAACATGCAACTAGGACTCTCTATATGTAGCCCCCATCCTCCATCTTCATTCTTCAGTATTACATATATTCCATCCACATATAGCATTAGTTCATTTCAAATGTTTACAATGATAAGTTAATAAAATGAGATAGGTTTGAAACTTCACCTGGTGGTTATATAAGAAACGCAGTATCTCTTTTTGGTACTCTTTAGGAAATACATTATTAAGATGTCCTGTAATATACGTGACAAATACCTGCACCATACATTCACCACTAATTTGAATTTTGAATCGCTTTTGTTGTTAATTTGAATTTTCAAATAGCTTTTGTTGTTAATGTGTGTGTGTGTGTATGAAAATATTTGTGAAAGAGTTCAACGACGAAGATAAATAGAGATATGCTATAATTAAGCATAGACTTACCAAAGGTTGAACATAAAAGAGGGGTCCAGCAATTTGAGCAGGCCAATGGCCATCATTAGCTTGCAATGCACACAAGTAATGCGTTGCTCTTTTCACTATTTTCTTAACTTTCTCACATGTTATTTCTTCTTCATCCTTTATCTTCACACTTGGTATTGTTTGTTTGAACTTCTTTTCTCTTAGAAACTACATCACATTAATCAAGCAATAATTCAACAATTACTGGCTAAGCATCCACTCTAGACTTAGGATACTAGTACTACAAAAAAAAAACAACAACAACAGCAACAAGAAAAGAAAGAAAGAAATTTGCGAAGGAAATTTACAATAAAAATGAAGAAAATTTTGTCACAAGTTGATTTTGTGATGTGAAAAAAATGGATCAGTTACCAAAACATTGATCAATTAAACCAGTTTTTGATTGGTGTTTTCAATTTTTGATTGATCTTTATTTAGTCAGGTTGTAGTGATACTTCAAATCAGACTAAGGACTGGTTCATTGACTTTTGATTGAATCATCAGTTGGTCTAGTTCAAATTTCTTAGCAATGCATTTTCCTTAAACTATTAAAGATGCTTTAATACATGTTAAATAATAAATGCTGACCTTATATTGCAAAGATAGTAACAAGCCTAGTGGAGGGGCACACAATAGAACCAAGGGTTCAAGACAGCGTGACCCAGTCCTATTTTGGGCTTGTTTCATATAAGCCCAGCCCTTTGAATTGAAATGAAAATTTAAAAGAGTGACCTTCTAATATGTTTTTTTCCTAATGTCTTTTGTAATGTTGCTTTTTTTTTATTTCCTTTTCTTCTTCCTTTAGATTACTAGCCTCTACATGGATGGAATCAGAGCCAAATTAAAAATAAAACATTAAATGAAGGCACCAAAATCTATTTTAATATTTTTTTTACAAGTAAAATGTTAAAAATTTTCACAGCAGTATAGGAGCGTGGAGGGGAGGTTTCCCTTGCCTCTCTCTAGATTCATCCCTGTTAGTGCCGGAGACAATGAGACAACATGCAACCAGAACTAGAGCATCAATCTCCGGTGGTGGGGTGACAAGCTCATCAGCATGTGAGGAGGAGACAGTGAGAAGTTCAAAGATAAAAGTGTGTCATTTTGATATTTTTCTTTCAAAATCATTAAAAAAACAAATTCTACCATTTAAGGACTATATGAAAATATTTCTCATTTTATGTAAAAGTAAATGACTCAAACAAAATAGAAAAAAAATTGGGAAGGCAGAACATTATAAAATACATAAGAAAAAGATAGGCCACTAGCTCACATAAAGAAGCTTGGGCTCATTTAGTCTGAGATAATGCATGCATTAGAGGAGAAGAAAGAAATAAAGAAGCAAGAACCTGGAATCGCCAAAGACGATCACCACAGGCTCTGAAACGGAAGCGATTGGAAGAGAAATGTTGACGAGCAGCTTCAACTTCATCTCTTTCCTCTTTGGTTCCATCTTCTGCATGAAACTCCCATGTCTGCCTCCCACGAAGTTGTTTGTACTGAATATGTAAGGGTCAGTCCCTCCCTCTGCTATCTTCAGCCTCCACATCTTCTTCCTCTCCAACTAGCAAAGCCTATAGCAATTATATATATAAAAGCAATATATATATATATATATATTTATAACAACTGGCAAACACGTACACTTGACAATGTTAACTAAAGAACGAGAGAGCTTAATTAGGCAATAACAGATAGTAGTATATAAAGGCTACTATATAGAATATATAGCATATGGGCATCCACACCACGTACCCTTGAGCATTTATAATGTGACTGAAGCCATGTCGCCACACCAGCCTGTTGTTGTCTCCATAGCTAGCAGGTGGAAATAGCAATATTAGAGAGAAGAGAGAGAGCGCTCTTTATTGCCTTCAATCATTATAGTTTCTGATCCGCCACCGACGGGTACCCCCTATTTATAACACTGTCAGAAAACGGTCCGAATTTAATATTTTTTATTTTTATTTTTAAAATAAAAAAATTAATAAATTTGTTCAGCCTTATGAATAATCTTGATTTAATATGAATTGTCTAGATTTAATATTAATTTTTTTATAAATTAATTTTTAGATATATTCAATTTAGACAGTACAGATTTAATATTAAAAATTTTTATAATTTTTATAAATTAAATGTAGATTATTTATATTAAATTTAAACTATTCAAGCTAATAAATAAGATTATTAAAAAAAATTTTAATGTATATAATTTTTCATTTTAAAAATATAAATTAAAAATTAAAAAATATTAAATATGAACGGCTGAAATTTCTCACCTCCTCAACGAAAGTGCGGAGGGCTTTTCCTCAATAATATCACTGTGACATGTGAGATGGCATGAGCTTCAATCCAAAGTGCCACTTTGACGTACCAATGATAGTGTTTTAAAAATTGGATAGGACAATATACTGAAAAGGTTAGTGGATTAGGATTTTTATAGTTTTACTAATTAGATTGGTAGTCAAACCAGCAACATAAACAATATATTCATATATAAACATATTCAATGTAGTGGCCTATACTAACTGTAATTTAGAAAAATGACGTCTAAATTTTAAATTAAGATTTATAATTTATCAGACTATTTTAATTTATAACTTAATTAGTGTGAAAACATATTCATCTTTAAATTTCGGTTACAATAGTTGAGATGTGTATTTTTATTAGAAGATTTATAAATAATTATATTTAAATTATTAAATATTAAAAGAATATTGCTTAAACAAATATATTATTTTTAATTACTTGTCAATGTTATATAATTATCCGATAATAACTTAACAGTGGGTGAGAGTGGTTAGTCAGGATGATATCTTAGCTTTTTACGTGAGAAAGAAACAGAAGGTGTCTCTGGGCTCGACGCTCAGTGCCCAGCGATAATCAATAATGTCTTTAGGGGAGGCAGAGGTTCACTATCCAAAAGATGGATGATTTGTTGTTGGGGGTCTCCACTTGGGCTTCTTAATTCAATAGGCAATGATTTTGTGACAAAGATGGGGGTGCTTTTTTGTGATGCTAGTAGATGATTTGTTGTCATTGCTTATGATTTGGTTCTCTCTGGGTGGAATATGATATGTGGTGGTGACAAATCTGCTGTTTGCATAATAATTATTGTTTAAATAGGGATAGGATTATTAGGATGATTTTATGAACTCTCATCCCTATCGTTTGATTTGACTTCTAGGTTTTTTTTTTCATGAGAGTAGGGGCATTTCTTGCTTTTTTGTTTCATTTTAAAGCTTGATATGGTCTTGGTGATGTTGTTTCCTTTATTTCTTTGCCTGATTCTGCATTGGGTTTAAGGTTTTTATGTTTTATTATTTCTCTTCTTTGTATTTTATTTGTTGTACCTTATTTGTCTTTGTAAACCTATGTTTTTCAGTGACATTTCATGTTTTTGACTGAGAAAAAAATTATAGGGTTATATATGGCTCGGCACTTACTAAAAGTTGCATATTTAAGATAAGGTCCAGAAACCGAAAATATTTGCATATAAGAGGGTACAGTACAACAGTGAAATTGTACTCAAAGTAATAGTAATGCCTCCGTATATGGCAATGTATTGATTGGTCAACAATAATTTTTTATTGATGAGGCAGAAATAGTCATAGTCCTCTGTGTGGCTGACGGAGAACGGTCCCATGTTGAACGGGCACTCCAATTATGCTTCATCCAACCTAAATTGGTCATTTTCTGGTAAAAAAAATTGAAAGTAAAATTAATAACAGTAAATTAATTAGTCGAAAATTTAAATGATTCCTTTACCATAAGTCAGAAATTACGTCAATGTTTATAAATAGTGGGATGATGCGTGGATGTGTGGGAGATTACAATTCACAAGGCAAGCACTTCGAAATTCGGGAATGCATGCTTGGGAAGGTGTGTGTAGAAGCTGGCTTCTCGCCTGCGAGGGACGCTCCCAAACTTGGACAGTCCATATTAAATATTTTTATTTTTTATTCTAATTTATTAAAATATAACATGTGTATAAATTATACAAAATTTAATAAATATGTATACCAGTCTTGACAGTTTAGATTAAACATTTAAATTTATAAAAATTATAAAATTTTTAATAAAAATATTTGTGTTTTTAAAAAATAAGAATGTATATTGTATTTGATTAATTTTACTAATATGCATAATTTTATTAAAAAGAATCTTATAGACGAGGACATAAGGAGTAAGAGCAAGTAATTTTGATTAAATCTATGGGGCTCGTATAAATAAACCCAAAAATAATTCAAAATGAAAGTTGGTAAAATAATTATTTTTTAATGTTCAAGATTATTCATGAAAGACATTGATTTTTTATTGAGAGTTTTGTAGATATAGCCCATATTATAAGATCAAACCAAGCAAATATTTTAATATTTATTATACTGCACATTATGGTTAAAGTATAAATTTATCATTAAAGTTTTCACTCAGACGCACCTAATATCTTTAAATATTTTTTTAGCACAATTTCACCCCTAACATTTTTTAAAATGGTACAATGTCACCTCGAGCTAACAAATCCAAACACTTGATTGTTAGTTGATTTATTTTGCTTAGGTGCATGCTGACATGGCATATTTTAAAAGTTAAAAATTGAAAAAAAAAATGAAAAGGAAAACACGTACACCTCGAAAATACTTCATCTCCCTTATACTTGAAGAATGTCGATCAGGAATTGAAAACCCAAATAAATAACACAAGGGTTTCTAAAACCTCTAAGAATAGGCAAAAACCCATATCAAGAATTGAAATTCTCTTTATATGAGCCAGGCAGAGATTTAACAAAATCTATCCCAAAAAGACCATTGATGCACATCTAGCCACACCCAAGCCCAAGTGATGAAGCCAAGGAGATGAAGCTTCAATGAACGTTTGGTTGATCTAAAAAGATCAAACTCATAAACATATCGAAGGAGAAATCAAAAAGAATCAAACCCAAAAACATAAAAAATCATTACAAGATTATTTTAAAACAGAAAACACAAAGACAAATTAGAATACCATAATCTCATATTTACAACACAATACAAAATATAAGTCTCAATAAAAAGTCAAGGCTTCAAATTTGACGAACTCAGATCGTGCTTAAACTCTCTCAACTCCCAAAGTCAACATACATACCGCTTTACAAGTAAAAATCAAGGCTTTAAATTCCATTCCCTTCCTAAACTCAAGGCTATGCTCGAGCTCTTCCATCATGCAAGGACGTTGATGAACTTAAGGGCATGAGATTTATGTTTAAATTAAACCTTTTTTTTTGGGTTTTGCGAAAGAAGACTATTAAAGAACAGGGGAGAAGGAGGCATAAAGAAGATGAATTGGTAATGATGATGCAAATAAATTCAAGCAAGCCAATTGCATCCTAGATCCAAGCCTTGATGCTCTTATGGTCTACAAACAAAGTTCAAGTCAAAAATTGGACTTAATCGTAACCTTGGAGTCTGAAATTCGCAAACGGCTTAGGTGGTAAGACAAACAAGATCGACGAATAGATGCAAACAAATGGATCTAATAGATTCCTTTCCCTTTATCTTCACAAATGCTATGCTAGCTTATGTCGACAATGATACGATGATGATAGGGAGGGGAAGCAGGGGAAGGGTTCACAATGGGTTTGGAATTTTGATCATGATTGGAATATGGGTTTAGAGGAGAGGAGGAAAGAGAATTGCACGTGAAAGCTAATGTGGCAAGCCAACAAGGCTATTAATGATCAAAACTTTTAACTTAACAATCAATGTATCAAATTTTAATGGTAGGGCGAGATTTTATCAATTAAAAAATGTTAGGGGTAAAATTACACTAAAAAATACTTAAGAATATCACATGCATCTAAGTGAAAACCTTGAGAGTAAATTTATACTTTAGGCTCTTAATTATATTTGTCAATGATATGTCATTTTATATCAATAATAAACCTCTTTTAAATTTTTAAATTTTTAATAATAGATCTGTTATATATTCATGATAAAATTTTTATATATCAATTCTAAATTTTTTAAAATTTGATTCATATTTTTTAGATATAAGATTTTTTTTTTCAATGAATTAATTTATCCTGCTTTTATTTTCACTTTTGAAACTGTTTTTTTTTTTAATAATATGAGATTTCGTGTTGTAAAATATAAGAAATAGTCTCCGTCAACATTAACAAAATATCTTCCCAAAGATACTGAACAATAGGTGGACCCTCTCAACAAATTGCTGCAAACTAAAAGAGCATTGAAAGTCCAAACAGTCAGCAACTTTGTAGAATTTCACGGAAAGAGTTTGTTTAAAATTAAAAGACAAATTGAAAGGATAAAAACTCTTTCTATTTTAATTCATGGGAAAATGATAATTTTAGACTCCATAAAAATATCAATGACAGTTACAGATTCTTAATTATTGAAATTCCACCAATAAATTTTAGTTCTTACTTATAATAAATTATCTTTAATAAGGTCCACTCTAGTCACAATCTTTCCTAGCATACTAGCGTGCTTATATAATTGAGCTCTGTGGATAGATAATGCATATATAACCTCTAATTGATCTTCACGTTGGAGAAAAAAAATTGGGAGAAGGTTAATGCGTCTGTAATTATATAATTAACTATATAATTATGATTATAGTGATTTTTTTTGGATGAAAAGAAGGGATTATAGTTATATATCGTAATTATAATTTAGCTCACATTATGTTTTTATTAATATTTTTTTACACTTCACATATATATTTTACTAATTATTCATAACAAATATGAGAAAAAAAAGTACTCCTTCGTTAAAAAATATAAGGTATTTTTTGAAGAATTGGATGTTCAAAAAAGTAAAGTAATTTTAGTCTTTTGAGACGTGACCATTATCTTTTTTCAAAAGTGCCCCTATTAATAATGAATTAATATTTATTATAAGGTGTTTAATAGGGGTAAATATAAAAAGATAGGGTTAGTTTAAAAGTATGTAACTATTTTATTAAATAGTGAGATTTGATTAAAAATACTTTACATTTTTTAATGAAAGAAGTATAGATAAGAGTATAATTATCAATATTGTAATTATTTTCCTTTCCTTTCTTGAACCAAACAGAGCATAAGTGGCGAAGAGTTTACCACTAGGTCAATTTTAATTAAGTGTGTGAAACTCTGTTTTTATCACCTTTAAATGATCCCATATAATATCTTAATTCCTTGTAATAAACAATTTTTTTTGTTTTTAATTTATAACTTTCCTTGTACTATTTTTCTTATTAGTCGTCCTATTTTATTATATTCACCATTTTAGGAAAAAATATTACATATTACGGGTATTTTTAGCAGTTGAAACCTTATTTTGGAAAAAAAAAAGTAGTTGAAACATTATGGCTGGTGGTTGGATCAGTAATAAAATGACAAGACAATATACGTTTTAGTGGTTGAAACATTAAGGCCTCGTGCTACATATGTACTGCAATTATTGGATTTCAAGTCCAACTGCCACCGACTTGAAATGATATTTCTCCCATAGCTCTGTGACTCAAATCAAACGTTTGTACTGCCTGTGAATTCAAATAACCTATGTACTGAAAATATACAATATGAACATTAAAAACATCTAATATAATCATTGAAAAAATTGAAAAACTAAGTACTAAACATGTAAAAGATGAATATTAAAAATGTAAAATATAAATACTAAAAAAAATTAACTTAAAGAAATTTTAATTGCAGCCAAAGACCATGACCCTTATATGAAATAGCATGTGTTATATGCTGATTAACTACTCATTTCATGTCTATCTTTATTTAAAAATAAATAGTAATCCCTTTGTCACGTTTTTTAAGTGATTTGGGGTTTCATTCTGAAACAAATAAGATTTTATTAATTACAATTATTTCAATATTATCTCTGATTGTTTTACTTCTTAATAAATAAATTTATGCGGAGAAGAATAATATTGATAACTATATATATCTCGCAGTAAGTACGGTATGATAAGCTATTACCAGACACGAATGAAAATTGAGAAATGAACCTTATTAGTAATATATAATTTCTGAAATAGAAAAACTCAATATAACTTTCGTTAAAGTACTATATCAAGTATATTCCTCCGATCTTATTTATAAGTCATTTTTAACATATTTTATTAATATTAAGAAAAACATTAAAACTTGTTAACTTTATCTTAAAATTTAATAAGTTCTTAATTTTATTCCTGTTAAATATATATACTTCAATAATATATTTTCTTTCTTTAACATTTAACAAAAGGTAAAAAAATTTGTGATAAAAATTTAATGACATAATTTATAAATAAAATTAAAAAAATTATTTTCACTCCACCCTACAAATAAGATCAGAAAGAGTATAAGTATTGTTCTTTTGTTGATATATTAAATGCAACATTTATAAAAGTTGCTGGACATAGCATGCAGTTATCAATTATGTATCGAGATCTTCATTGCAACATCGTGAAGAGACGATGGAAGTCGCTTCTGGTGTTCTGAAGAGCCCACATAGGAAATACATTTCTATACATTGGGTAATGTAACGTGGAGTGTTTCAATTCAATAATGATGCTCCCTTCAATTCCTAAACCCAAGTCCACGACCATAACCACTGATTAATTAACTAGTTCAATGATCTGATCGAAACTAATTAATATTCTTACATTTGATTTATCATGACTATTAAAAGACTATCTAAGAAAGAAAAACTCACTTGTTGCGCCAATCCCCATCTTCCAACTAAGAATCGATGAGAAATTTTGCTCCACGGTGAAGGAGTCAGGTCTCTCTCTGCCTATGTATATCCAACAAAAACGAATAATAGTCAATGTCCTTAAACTTGTGAAAAATATTTAATCTTTTATTTTATCCTTTATAAAAATTAATGATCACAATGAAATGTATATAGGAATTTCAAGTTTGCTGACAACTAATTATAGCAGCAATATGGGACACCAAAATTAACTACTAATAATATACTCCCTCCATTTAAAAATATAAAACATTTTTAATTGAATTTTATCTCCCCATAAAGTAGTTACTAACTTTCAAACTAACCACATCCTTTGATATTTTATTCTATTAAATACTCTATAATAAATATAAAGTCATTATTAATAGGGGCACTTTTATAAAAAAAGAGTAATAATTACACCTCAAAAAATAAAAAATATTTTATATTTTTGAACATTTAACTCCTCAAAAAAAGCCTTATATTTTTTAACGGAGGAAATATCAGTTAAAAAATAATAAGACATTTTTTTCAGAGAAAATTAAGATGTTAAAAAATTTAAGATATATTGAGTTTTTCAAATTGCAATTGATGAGGTTTTAAAAAAATTTCTTTAATCAGGGGGTGTAGTTAATAGAAATAAACATGAGAAGAGTGTAATTTAAAAAACTATCAATTCACTCATTAGAAATGTGATTCAAATAAAAATGCACCCAAATAATGTGTTGCTCTTTTCACTTTCCTCCTCATCCTTTATCTTCGCACTCGGTATTATTTGCTTGAAACTCTTCTCCCTCAAAAACTGAAAAATCAAAACCCCCTAAGATCTAATAAAATATAAGGTTTCACTTTGGATTTAAAAGTGTGAAAAAAAGAATTCAGTATTATTTAGATTAATATCTAATAAAAATATTATTAAACTTTTAAAATAAAAATAAATTTATAAATCATTAGAATTTAATGTTAATGATTTAATCAGAACTAAAAAAATATGTTGAGAGAATATCGCAAATACAAGTGGGCCGCTTGGGAATGACAAAAAAGGAAAGAGGCCCATTAGCTGATGAGTATTAAATGGATTCAAGTAAAAGAAGAATAGACTGGACCAACTGTACTTTCGCAGAGCTATTTCTTCATTAACGGACTGAGCACTTATCAACCACTGTTATCACAGGAATAAATACTCCCTCCTATGCAAAGAATTTGCTATGAGAGTAGTTGGGAGAGCATTTTTTATCATGTCTTTAGATAGATAAATAATTATATTGATTAGATGGCACATCAAGTTCTTACTGATAATATAGACATTCAAATATTTTGATATTTTATTTTTTAATTGTAGAAATTTCCTATATGCTGACATGATTTAAAGTGTGTTTTTTTATTGTAGTTTTTATTAAAAAAAATTACTCCGTCATATGTCTGTCAATTTGTGTGTGTGTGTGTGTGTTTTTTTTTTTTATTTCTCCACATATTATACACAAACAACGGGGCATGCTTATTAAGTTATTATATATATGGGAGATTTGAATTGGCATCCTCCTATTAGTAGGAGTTATTGGCACATTACGTAGAAAATCTGTTTCGAGTCATACCCAGGTACATTATTCTTAAAAGCAATTTTGGCATAATTATTAGAGCTTCCTAAGATTAAGCAAAACCCTAATGTAAATGAATAGGATAATATATAGAATAGTAGAAATAATTCAAGATAAAAAATAAAATAATAAAGAGAAGAGGTCAAAGACTTTTGAGCAGTGTGTCAACAAACAACCTTGGGCACATGTTTATATAAGCTCAAAAGACCATGAGTTGCTTAAAGGCAAATAAACATAACTTAATGACCATTCAAATATTAAATACTACTTAACGCCAATTTATATAAGCTGTTTTTGAGTTTTAATATTAAAGATAATTAATGATGAATAAAGTGTTTGGCACTACATCTAACTCATGCTTAGGGAAAAAAGTTGAATCTCAGCTATGTTAGCTCATTATTATGTGCATCAGTCTGCTTCTCTTTTTAACCATCTACTTGTTCAAATTGTTATCTTAATATACACACTAAAGCTCCTTCGAGTTTGAGCAATGTAAGATTTTTTTTTTGACACACAAACACAAAAGTTCCAACAAGATTAACAAAATGAATCATGGGAGAACAACAAATAAGAACTGCTGAATGATAGTGATTACAATTTAAGACCTTAAATTATAAATTTTTTTATTAAAGATCATGGATATTAGCTATAATTTGGTTCAAATTCAAACTTTCATTAATTCAAACACATCATTAATATTTCCAATATGTTCATTAACGTCTATTAGGGCATATAACTAATTTAACGTATTTGTCAGGCTGAGTTTGAACCAATACTAACAACAGCTTCAGCTTCATCTCTCTCCTCTCTGCTTCCTTCTTCATCGTCAAACTCCCACGTCTGCCTTCCCACACAGTCGTTTGCACTGAATATGTACAGATCTGTGTGTGTGTGTGAGAGAGAGAGAGAGAGAGAGATCTTAACTTAAACCAACACCCAATACTAATACACTCACCCCCACATGCTTGCCTTATTTCTTCTACGCACATAGACGCACCCTCCCCTGTTTATAACACTCACATGACTTCTAATTATTATTTATATAACGGTTAAGAGGTCGTTTTAATTCTCTAATGGGTTTTTTTTTTCATATATAACTCATATTATAAGACCAAATCAAATAAGTAGCCCAATATTTATTATATTTTACATTATAGTTGATTTATTATTTTTGTTAATGATATATCATTGTATATCAATGATAAACCTCTTGTAAATTTTTAAATTTTTAATGATAAACATATTACATATCAATAATAAAATTTTTGTATATCAATGTGAATCAACCACACTCCTAAATTTTCAAAAATCTGGTCTTTATTTTCTAGGCATAAATTTATCATTTTCTAATTATCAAGGAAAAATTTGTCTTTTAATTTTTTTAATTAATTGATTTGGTTATAACTTGATCTCTAAAATTTAGTTCAATATAATACAACTAAAGTCATAATTAAAAAAAAATTCCTGCACGTTACAATTGACAGTCGTTGATCATTATCAGAGAAGAAAATAATAGTTGATAAAACAAATGATTTTTGTTATAATAATACTAATAACAAAAATTTGATAACTAATAGAGTGAAACTTAGATGCTCAATCTTATATATTGTTATAATCTTATTTGTTATATTTTTATCCATTCATTAAGACAAGTATATTTTAATGTGCCAATAATAAAAAGAATGATAGAAAAGTCTCAAAAGAATCAATTAATTCAAGTTAAATCTCAAGTATCAAATTTCAGAAATTTACAACTCAATTTTTTAATTTTGTAACTCAGTTATAATGAACTTGCAACTTGTCTTTCAAATTTTAATAAAAAAATAATTTTTTTATTTTTTAACCATGTTAAAATTTGAAAATAAATTACAAACTCAGCACAATACAGTTGCAAAATTTAAAAATTGAGTTATAAATTTTTAAAGTTTAGTACTTGAGACCTAACTTAAATTAATTGATCCTTTTGGGACCTCTTTGTCACTCTTCCCTAATAACACTAATAACAAAAATTTATAATGAAATAAATAATTTATAAAAAATTCACATGTCTTGATTTAATTAAAAAATATTTTAAATATATAAAACTAAATATGTTAAGTTTTTTGACTAAAGTATACTTTTAATACATTAACTTTATATAAAGTTTCAATTTGATCCTTTAATTTTATAAAGTATCTTTTAGAGCCGGTAATTTGAGCAGGCTAGGTTCAATTCAGGTCGAACTTATTCGGATCAAGTTTAAAGTATTCTACATTCTTAAAAACGCTCATATAGCAAGTCCAACCCTAACTTTTTTCAGCCAAGTTCAGCCTGACCTATCGAACTGGGCCAAAATTACCAACTCTATATATAGAGAGAGTCAAAAATCATAGCAGTCAGCTTATTAAGTCGAGCTTAATTTAGATCGAACTTATTCAAATTAAATTTAAAGTATTATATACTCTTAGGTATTGTTTGGTTGGGGGGAGCCCCTTCCCCCTCCCTTCTCCTCCCCTCCCCTCCCCTCCCCCTCCCTCCCTTCTATTCCCCTCCATCCCCTCTCCTTCTTCTTTCTCCTCTTGAACCAAATAAAGCCTTAAAAAAGCTCATATATCCAAATTCAAACTTAACTTTTTTAAGGTGAGTTTAGGCTTGACCTCAATTAATGGCTCTAATATCTTTTTAGTCATTTAACTCTAAAATTTTTAGCTTCAAATGATTATTTTTTGCATCAGTCATTATTATTTTAAAAAAATTCAACTTAATATGTCAACATTTAAGAATGTTTTGTCAATATTTAAAAATTTAATGTAAAAATGTATTGGGATAAAACTAACAATGTTAAGATTAAAAGACTAAAATAAAACATTGTATAAAATTAAAGGATTAAATATATACTTTGGCCTAAATTTTTCTCACACTTTCACTTGATATGCGCTTTACTTAGTCTATAGACAATTTGTACAGACGTTATTCATCAATAAATAAACATACTAATTCGATATAATTATAAAAGCTTTAACACACAAGGTAGCACGAATCTCTCGCAATATGAAGCAGGAGGAGCTTATATTGATTAAAGAGACAGAGAGTGATTGAAGTTGATTCCGAAAGAGCCCACACTGGAAACTTAGTTCTATGCATTGGATAATGTAATATGAAAATACACATAAAACTATCATAAAATTCTTAAAGAACTAATATTTTTCATGAATAGAAATCCATTAAGATATCATGAAATCTCAAAATCATTAAATAATAATCACAAAATAATTAAACATAAGAGAAAGTGAGTTAAAGAAATCAAAACTCACTTCTCGCGGTCAATCACCATTTTCTAATTGAGAATTGATGAGAAACTTTTTTCCACAATCAACAGAAGTTAGGTCTCTCTCCATCTACCCGACAAACATATTAATTTTAAATGGATTGAGTTTGATGCTTAGCACATATCTTCAGCATTAAGATCATACGATTTATCTAGGTTTAAAATGAAATTGTCTTGACTTACTTGTTCATCATGAATTAGACCAAATATCATAGCTCAAGCTACTTGTACAACGTGTGATCGGCTTCCTTCAAGTGGAACAAATTTCTGCAACATTAATCAACTAAAGCATTTGAATCAGAGAACATGATTAAACAAACACATATAATATAAAATGGAACTGAATGGATTCAAAGTGATAAAATTTAACCTTTCTATAGAGCATGAAAGATAACTCTCTCCCCACCCACCATCTTCATTTTGTGTTGTACAAAGAAAATCCACAGCTCTACAAATGATATAACACTACAAAAAAACAACTGATTAGTGACAGAAAATTCTATCGCTAATCAGTAAAAATTTCATCACTAAACAAATTAGCGATGGAATAATTTCGTCGATAAAAACACTGTCGCTAATTTGTTAGCAATGGAATTTGCAATTCCATCACTAATTAGTGACGGAATTTCATTCTGTCACTAATTTTTCAATGGACTTATTTCGTTGCAAATTCCATCGCTAATTTATTAGGTAGACTAAACAAATTAGTGATGAAATATTTTCGTCGCTAAAACACCGTCACTAATTTGTTAGCAATGAAATTTGCAATTCCATCACTAATTAGTGACAAAATTTCATTCTGTCAATAATTTTTACAGAATTTCATTCTCTCGCTAATTTTTGACAGAATAGCAATGGAAACTTTCTATCATTAAATAAGGATAAGTTATTCTAACTTTGTGATGAAATACATTCTGTCGCTAATTTTTCAATGGACTTAATTCATTGCTAATTCCGTCGCTAATTTATTAGGTAAACTAAAATATCATTGCCAAATCACTCAGTGAACTAATGCCACCTTAGCACCACCTAATCACTCAATGGACCAGTGCCACCTCACTATCACGTCACTGCCTTGTCAAATATTATTACCTTTAATTGTGCCTTAACTAAGTTCAAACTTGCAACCTTATATTTCCACATGCCTTTGCGTCTACCTTGTTACCAGTTAAACTGAAAGGAATCTTCAGTCTTAATTGATAAGTTAAATATATAATACTTAACCACACACACATATATTAATAAATATATTATTTAAATTATTACTAAATATAGTATCTAAATTTACTTATTTTTTTAACATTATATTTATTTATTAATATGAAAAAATTAATTTATATATCATAATTATTTCTATTATATTAAATTAAAAATATTTTATTATCATTACATATGATATTATAATTTGTATCTATATAATATATAATATCTTAAATTTTTATTTTATAATTATTTTATTTTATTTTTAAATAAGAATAATTAAGAATACAATTTAAATTATTATTAATAATATACAAATAATTTAAATAATAAATTACTTTTAAATTATAATTTTTAAATTATTTATTTATAGCATAATAATAAATTATATATAAATATATATTATAAATAATAAAATTAAATTAAAAATAATTTATGATGGAATTAGTGATGAAATTATGATAGAAAGCTTTGTGAAGGAATTTTTTATCACAAATTTCGTTACTAAATCGAAATAAGATATCCTAACCATTAATTATGGCATTTTTTGTCGCTAAATTATTTTCAATGAATTAGTGACATAACATTTTATCACTAAATTAACGACAGAATTAGTGATAGAAATTTATTCCGCCACTAATCTGCTATTTTTTTTATAGTGTAAGAGCTGTCATAAGTCTTGCCAGCTGCATTAAACCCACCAAGTGTGAACATTGTTGCATAAATGAAGCAAATTCCTCAGTTTTCATACCATCAACCATCTTGTTGAGTATCTTCAATGTATTGTACAGCTTTGACAATAAAATTTTGGATACAATAAACAAAACTAGTGCTTGTGTTGATGATCCAGTGCATTCAACAGTTTCTATCTCGGGATATTTTTATTCAACCTCAATCCCAATCAAATCATATATTTTCCCACCACTAATTTGAATTCTTCAATGTCCAACGAAGTTTATCAGATCATTTATTTAATGAACACTACTTAAATATCACCTCTGACTCAAATTATAAAATACTTTTGAAAGAGATTTGGTATTTCACAATATAAAATACTTTAATAAAAATAATATTTTATTAATGATGCTTTGTCAATACTACTATTTTCATATATTTTTTCTCTTTAATATTCATAAATGGAGTATTAAATTAAGGATATTTTTTAAATTTTATAATTTTTTTAAAAAAGTGAGGTTATAAAATATATTTAATAAATTTTATTAATATGTATGATTTTATTTAAAAACATTTTATAATTTAATATGAGAGAATAAAATATAATTGGATTATTTATTTAATTCTTCGAGCACGGCACAAACTATGATAGATGATTTTGTCACAGGCGTCAGATTTTGGAATTAAAAATATATGAGACAACTGATTTTTCATAAGAATTGAAGAAAAATTGTTAAAAAGTGATTTTATTAGGGAAAATTATTGTAAAATCTGCCTGAATTATATAAATAGTAATTTAATCCATCAAGATCATTTTATCATTATTGATAAATTATAATTTTTTTAATTTTTACGATCTTTGAATAAAAGTTGTTATTTCTTAAAAAAATTGTTATTGAAGCTTATTATTTTGAAAACATGTTTTTCAAATAAAAAAATTACACTTAATAAATTATAATTTCTTGTTCAACTTTTATAATTCATAGAACAAAAATCATTATTCTTCAAGTAAAAATTGTGATTGGGACTTATTTTTTAATAACAAAAATTATACTTGATAAGTTGTGATTTTTTATTCAATTCTTACATTTTACAGAATAAAAATTGTTATTCTTTAAACAAAAGTTGAGATTAAGACTTGTTATTTTTAATAAAGGTAAAATAATATTTTTATTTTAAAATTTATTACCATAGAAATTCTTAAAAACTTTAATAAAATTATGATATTTTGAGGGATCGGATTATCATTTATATAATTTAAAAAAATTTGTCATTTTCCCATTTTATTACTCCCTTTGGTCCTTATTGTAGGTACTTTCTATAAGAACTTTTTGTTCCTTAATATAAAGAACCTGATGGGTTACTAATTATATTTTTTTAATATTACTCCTGTTTAAACTTATTAATCATGAGAAATAATGTAATATAAATTCAAAAATTTTCATTTATAGAGTTAAGATTAGATATTTATTATATTTTTAAGTAAAATTAATAATTTAATCACCTCTTCTTAGTTTTGCTGAGGTAGTTAAATATATCTTATAGCAGTTTTGTTTTTGAAAAGGATGAGACCCATGGAGTGGTTCAAGAAACCCCCATTCCTCCTGTGTGACGTGTTTATCAAGGTTCTTATGTCAATGATGGTGTGGCAGGTTTCTTGTTTCCCTTTCGGGTTAAGTTTTGTGGTGATTGTGATATTTTTTGCTTTTAGGATTAGGGTTACGTGTGTTTTGGGCTTAAGCCAGTGTAGGATTGGACATGTACCTCACACCTGCAAGGAGATGGAATTCCCATGACTATAACTTACCATTGACAATTTGAATATGGGGAAGTACTTTTCTGGTTGATTCATACGATTTGTGATGGTTGTGTTGTCTTTTGCTTTCAAGATTAGAGTTTTATGAGTTTTGAGCTTCGGCCTTTCTCAACTTTTCGTTTCGTGGATTTATGTTGATCTAACATAATCTTGTTTCTAGCCAAGGAAAAAAAAAAATCTATCACCAGCGTCAGATCTTGGGATGATCAGTGGCACACCCTATTGTTCTCAACTTCTCATAACGTATGAATCAACTAGAAAAATAATCCCTCCTATTTAAATTGTCAATGTAAGCTACTCTAATGGGAATGTCACCTCCCTGTAGGTGTGAAGTAGAGGTCCAAACCCTCCATTGGAATATAAGTGTGAGTTACAAATAATAATTGATTACTTTAATAAAAATGCTGCAGCAAAGAATATGAATTGAGTTATATTGATTAGCCAAAATAACTGATCATAAGAGTCGGACTAGAAAAAAAATTAATTCAAATAAAAATAAATTTTTTTTGACTCGGACAAGATAACTTATGAACTATATGAGTCAATCTTAATAGGTTTGGATTGACCTATTTAATTCATATTATTTTTAAAAAATAAAAAAAGAAAAATATAATAGATTCAAGACTTTTAATAAAGTGATAGGCATGACTTGGCTGGTTTAATTCATATATTTTATATAAACATTATGAGTTAATATTTTTAATATATTTAGAATAAATCATGGCATGAAGGAATATCATATTGGAACTCATTGTCATTTCATTTACATGTATTATTTTAAAAATTTATAAAAATAAATTAAAAAAGAGTTGGTAGATTAATCCATTTAATCTTTCAACCCTTAAAGGTTGGGTTAGGTTGATATTTTTTTCAATCCATATAAAAATGAGTTGAATCAAATCCAACCCAACTTATATTTTTCCTAATCCATATAACCTATCATTTTAAAAAAAAAACTCAATTATAAGAATTTGTGTCAATATTTCTTTTATAATGTAGAGCTTGGCGTTGACTACTCCCATTCAAAAGTTTCACACGCCCATTGCTGCACATGTCAAACTGGGCCGATCTACCCGATGGACCTGTTTAAGCTATTAATTGAGCCTTCCTAGGGATTTTTTTGGGCCGTTTGGCCTTGGACAGACAAGCTGTGGACTGACCCACGTAATAAAGTTAACTTTAATAAAATTCAGCATGGTTGTGCGCCAGGTGCCCCGTCCTTTTGGTATATCTAATGAAAGTTGGAGTGCATTACAATCAATAAAAATACTTACTCGGATCTAATGAAAAGGGTTAGTCACTCACAACATAACGAATCAAGATTTAAATCCCCATTAAGTGTTCATATTTAATTCCCAACAATGTCTTAAACATAATTGCCTCCAATAAAAAATATATATGAGAAACAAACCAAAAAAAATATGCTTGCCGAGAAACCCATGAAATGAAGTGAATATTCATCACCATTCATCAATCAGTCCATGACTTTTCCAAATAAAATATCAGGTTGGTTTGGCTGATTCTTGCTCAAATTCAAGGTGGACGCCAAACTGAACATTTGAACACCCCTAGTTGCCAGCAATTGCATTTGAAGTGTTTGATATTAACTAGAATTAGCTTATGTACATACAAAAAGTCATAAATAAGTTGAATCACTTCATTCCTAACCTGTGAGTATGACTTCGTATATTTCTAATATTTTATGTTGACAATTTTTAGTTTTCCTTGATAATTTTGAATGCTAGTTTTATTTAGATTTACCTTTCACAGTATAATTCTCATGTCGTCAACCAAAACAAGTTCATAATAGGACCAACGTTACTCATAAAACGACTACATCTTCAAGTTTTTGCTGGAAATGAGGTTTAAGATTGACAGACAGACCAAGGAAAGGAGCGGGAATTCAGTGAGGTTTGGAACTCGAAGTCCCACATCGTGGAGTGGAAAGTGCAGAGAAGCATGAAGCTAATATAAAAGCACAACGGAATAACAATACAAGGCATACCTTTCTCGGCCTTTTGGCTAAGATCAAGTGTAGTGTCTGTTCTTATCAGTTTAATATCTGATACGTGGGCTATAAGTCCACATGATATTAAATTAATTTTTTCAGGGGGAGTGCCCACAACAATAGCTTGCTATTAGGGCCCTCAAGTGTCGCCCGTGCTTTGCACTACTGCGTGGGCCTGGCGCACCCCACCATTCCAAGTTTAAGGTTTTTGGTTTTTTCCTTGGGTGATAAAATCAAGATGGAAGTTTTTCTGTCATTTTTTGCCAGAATAGCTGAAGTATTGATAGAATGCATGTTATATGTTTTAATATTGAGAATATGTAATAAGTAGAATTTGAATTCTTTCTATACCCTCCCACCATATGCAATCCCAGATTAACAGTACAAAATTGCTAATTATGATATTAAAATAAGTATATTACATCATTAAATGAAATGAATAATTAAATAGATAATGTCATTAAAATGAAATGAATTACTAAATATTGGATGTGAAGAGATGCATCGGAAAAATAGTATGAAGAGAGATCCAGATCTCCAATACATGTCATGAAGCATGTATACCATTTAAAATACGGAACGAATTCGGGTACATTATGTTATTGACTTATTTCAACGTAAGTGTTGGTGAAAGCTGGCTAGTTACCCGAGTCTCTGCCAAGTTTATGATTGAGAAACTCTTATACATTTGTCCAAAAATCAAGGTAGCGGAACAGCTTTTGGATAAGTAGAACGATAAAATAAAATGACCGTGGCTACTAAATATTTATAATTTATATTCATATGAGTAATTAAAAATCATAAAATTAAAGTACGCATCCATCCGAACCTTAAAAATAAAAAAAAAGGCACAATTGAAATTTTAACATTTTAAAAAAAATAGTGGCAAAAAAAATGTAATCCTAATGTTTTTAAAAATCTGACAACGTCAGCTGAATAACGGTGTCAATTTTGTCTAAGCAGGCCCGCACGCTGATATCACGTGTGCAGGAAAATTTTGATACATGCCACGTGTGCCATCGTTCTCCGTCTTCCTTATTCTCCCCCACCCCCCCAAAAAAATCCTCGCCGCATGCGTCTGTCATCCCCTCTGAATCAGGTCCTGGCCGTAGAGCCCCTCCTCGTCGCCGATACTGGTGCGAGCTCCAAGAGAAGCGAAGGAAAGAAAACGATCAGGTCATTGAAGGAAACGACGACGTTGAACACCAACTCAGGGAGAGAAGCGAAGCTCCGATATCTCGCGCTCAGGTGCAGTTTTCGCCTAAGCTTCTTCTTCCCCATTCACTTGCCGAGATCCGATTCACCGAGACCGTGAGATTACCTCTGTAAACCCTCCGTTTCCCTTTTTGCTGCCATGGTCATCGTCCCTTTTCACTTGCAGAGATCCGATGGGCCGAACTCTTTGGAACTCCAGCATCTTGTTGGATTTAAAATCAGACACTTTCATTCTTGCCCTTGGCCATAACAATGTGTTCTGCAGTAGCGATCTAGAAATTTGTAACCCATCTTCTCTATATTTTCAAGCGACTGAGCTTGCAGCAGTGATTTTGAGTTCTAAATTAGTTTATGAATATGTGAGCTTGTTCTTTGCTCTTTGAATTTTGAATATGCTCCTTAAGCTAGTGATTGATTGTTCTCTGTCTTTCTTTAAATTTTGAGTTTGTTCTGCAAACTGGTGACGGATTAAATTTCATTAAAAATCTCGACTAGAATCTATTGTGATTCATCAATTAGCATTCGAAAAGATGGGCGCTTTAAGTTTGATTAATTGATTGCGTTTCTCCATGTCAGTTTAGATCATGTACAGTTTTTTAAATGAGATTTCTAGATTTCTTGACATTGCGTCCTCAAGGTTGCGTTTTTTCCCTCTCCCTTGCAGAATAAGATTGAATCTGAGTTTTGGTTCCTCTTGAAAATTCGGGTTGCTGCTCATCAATTCCATGGAGGGATCACTGCCCTGCCATGGCAGGAGAAGTCGAAGAGCGAGGAGGAGGGGAATGGGCGAATGGCTCGGCGGATCTGATTTTTCCTTTTTCTTTCTATTTTTAATTTTAAAACTATGCCAGGTGGTAATGACACGTAAGCACAATAAGGTCAACTAGAACACGGTCAAATGTTTGGTTCTGTTAGTCCGCAACAAAATTGTACTACTTCTTGAGAACGGCATTATTATGTCATTTAAAAAGTTAGGATATCGATTTTGTCTTTTTTAAAAAATGTTTGGTGCAAATTTATATTTTAACCCAAATTAAAAATTATGAATATAAATAAAAATTATTGCCAAAACTTAACTTCTTTTTAGCCAAACCAATACTTCTCTTTCTAATCTCTTGTGAATTTTTATCACCTCTAAGGTTTTACCTACATTGACTTTAATCATAAGTATCAGATTGTTATTTTCCTAAACAAAAGCTAGATACATTGGCAAATAAAACAAACGTTAGATATGATGAATTGAGATTTGAGATCGAGCAATTTCAGGCCGTGTATGATAATTGTGTTGAAGCTAGTAGTTCTCCCTCGTATATTTTTTTTTTTTCATTAACAATATTCGAACCTTCAAATCTAAACACCAGAAAATGTTTAAAAAAGATAATGCCTAAATATAAAACCACACTACCAATCAGCCAATCACCAGCTCGCAATCAATAATTAAAAAGAAGAAGAAGAAGCAAAGTTCAAGTTACAAATTACAATACACCCAGGCAGGTATATATTTTCTTCTGGCTAGCTCACCACCAAAATTACAAATTATAAACAGTTAAATCAAAAAACACACTTGAGGAAAAAAAAAAGAAAAAGACAACAAGTAATTTACCCAAACCAAAGGAGGCCTTTTACTTTATTTTCTAAATAAAACCCTAGAGCTAACAAAAGTAGGCGGAAGATGAAAACAAACATACCAGGATACCAAGTTTTCTGTAGGGTCAAATATTGTTCCAGATCCTACACAAGTAGAAACCCGAAAATCGAAGCTACTATGAAGGAAATGTGAGTTGCGCCGTCAAATCTGACGGCACCATTGTCGTCTGCCGTCTGATCAGCAGCGTCATCTGGCGAATCTGCCGGTGCGTCCGAATCTGCCGGTGCTGGTGCTGCCTTCTTCTTCTTACTCTTCGGTGATGCCGGTGCGTCGGCCGCAGCAGGCTCGGGTGCCGGTGCTGGAGATGGGGTGGGAGCCTCCGCCTTGAACAGCTCCGGGGGCAGCAAAACCTTGTTGATTGTGTATATTGCCAGAGGCTGCTCGTCGATTAGAGTACCGGTGATTTTCGCCGTCGTAACCTTGGTCTTCAGCGTTACCTCTTCGCCGTCGTTCTGCACCGTGAAGTCGTACTTGTTAGCTCCGTCGGTAGCCAACGTGTTTTGGAGTCCATTGTTGGACTTCAACATCGAAAGTGACTGGTACACCGGTACGCCGTGGTACAAGAGTAACGCTGTCTTTCCTGACGCTGTCAAGTTTTTGAACTTCGGCAAGAACGATTTGAACACATCATCCATCGGACAGAAAACCGTTAATCCGCCGTCCAAATTGTCCACATAGGTCTGTTCAGCATCGGAGGCCAAAAGCGTGTCGGCGAAAACTTTACATCCATGCTTGGACATAATAGCCGTGATATTTTGTTGACTGGGTGCTGGTGTAGGCGCTTCCGCTGCTCCAGACGGAAGAACATTGCTAATCTGAATTATAGAGATATTGTACGGAATCTCCTCCACAGATTTGACAAAATGCGCTGACAGAGTGCCGCCGTTGTTCTCCGCGCCGAACCCGACCTTGCCGCCTTTGAGATCCGTAATGTTTACGAATCCAGAGGATCCAGGAGCAGTCCCCGTGGCTTGAAACATCGTGGCGGCCAATGCAGTGCCGTTGGTGATCTGGTGGAGCTTCTTGGCCCCAAAGTAATCAAGAAGAACATGCAGGGAGAGAATGTTCTTAATTGTGTAAATTGAGAGGTGTTTAGCAAGCAGCTCGTTCATCGCGGCATTATCAACGGCGCAGACGGTGATGGTGGTCTTGCCGTTGATCTCCGGAGCCAAGTGTGTGAGGGTTAAGTAATGGTTAAAAGTAGAAAACTCCGGATGCTTGGCCAGAATGCGCGTGATGTTGTGCGCGTAAACGGCGGTTACAGAAACGATCAGCACCACGACGAGGACCAGAGTCCCTGCGTAATTCACCGGCCGGAGCAGCATTCTGGAAGAGCACGGCAGAGTGAGAAACCAGTGAACTGCAAGAAAGGGGAAGAAGAAAGCACGCTCACAGTAGTACAGTGGAGAAGAGAGAGAAAGCTACAAGGACAGGGCGTTTAGTAGTGAGGGACCACGGAAAAGGGCTTAGATTTAGAGATTATTACCGATTACCCACTCTTGTTGTCTCGTGAAGCATTAAAATGAGCTGGTCATATATATATAAAAAAATGTGTGGCGTAAGAAACACTATTTAATTGCGACATAAAAAATAAATATAAAAAAGAATAGAAAAATCTAAGGCACAGTGTTCCAGAAGGATCGAAGAAGATTTGGGATTAGAGTAACGATGGCGGTTGGAAGCTGATCACATGACTTGCTCGTTGCAGCATAGCATCTCTTGATCCTTGAACAACCTGCGTGACCAGTAAAGAATAAAGAAACATTTTCGGAAAGGATACTTTACTTTTATATATACGTATTTATAAATTATTTTTAACATATTTTATTTTTAAAATTTATTAAATTTATTTAACAATTTAATATTTTTAATTTATCTTTATTAAATATACATATTTTAATGATATAGTTTCACCCTTTAACATTTAATGGAGCATAAATAAAAAATTTATAAAAAATTTAATAAAATCACTCATAAATAAGATAAAAAAAAATTTTGCTCTACAGATGAAACTAGAGAGAGCATTGAGCTGCTTTTAATTTTATTTTTTGATTTTAATTAATTTAAGCCAATATTAAAAAGGGTTAAAGTTTATAGCGTGCACGATTGACGATGGCACAAGCATAGAATTGGAATCGGATTACCCCGCGCTGGAAAGTGAAAAGGGCATTTTAAGGTGGGGCTCTGTAATGGGGGATGATCGGGTGCGGGTGGTTGTAAAAAGTTTTATCCTAGCTATCAGTTATGGGCCAGTTAAAGAAAATTGGCTTTGGTAGGAGGACCTGGAAAATTAGAAATGGAGTGCATGTGGATGTAATTAAGCTCAAACTTGAGTTAAACGTTACTCCAGAGCATGAGGAATATGAATTTTCCTTATAAGTGGCTATTAGCAATATTAACAAAAATTGACTGATCATTGTCTATTCATCTAACCAATCAAAGTATTGATTCATAATTGAATGACTGGACTGTATTATAATTGAATCATTCAAATTGATTATAAATAAATTAATATATTTTTTATGATGAATGGCTTATAGTTTCAAAATACATATATGCATATTTTTTGCATGATTTTTTTTTTCCATGCTTATTTTGTATAGATAAATATAAATTTTGACTTAAGATATGAATTGAAATTTTTTAGAATAAAAATTTCAAGTGACCCGTTCAACCAATTTAATGATTGATTTTATTGGATTAAGGTTGGTTCAAATAGTTTTAAAGTAGTTCTTTGATCTCTCAAATCTTCTTGTGTCCACACTAAACACTGGACTAGTTTTTTATTGAATCAATTAGTTTAGTTCAATTCTTAGATCATTGCTACTAATATACACGTAAGAGAATGTAATTAAAAATTGTATGTCTTCATTACTCATAAATAATACTAGTTAAAATAATAGAAAAATCCTATTGAAATATGTAAATATTTTGTATAAATGTGATAATTCTTCTTGAGTCTCTTAAAACTTTTATAACATAAATATCTTTTGTGAAATGACTATAATGCTCTCAATTTAAAATAAACAAAGAAATGGGCAAAACAGATCTTATTATTCCTTATCCAATATTAGTCATTGCTTAAAAAAGTAGTCATTACTTAAATTAAAATAGTCACTAATATTTATAACACCTTGACTTTAGTAATTAAAATTTTACAAAGAGAAAGTTGTAATTAATTATCCTATTTTAGTCATTACCAGAAAAAAAAAAATCATTATTTAAACTAAAGTACTTACTGATATTCACAACACATGAACTTCAGTGATTAAAAATTTGTAGAGTCAAACTTGTCATTTACTATCCATTTTTAGTCATTTTTTAAAAAAGTAATTATTATTTAAATTAAAATAATCACTGGTTCTTTTAAAAAAATTAAAGACATTATAGTTATTTTATAAATGATATTAATGTCAGAAAAATCTCAAGTGATTTGAAAAGAATTATTACATTTTGTGAGATTTCATCATCATTTACATATTTTAAAAAAAAATTCTAACATTTTTCATAATACTATTGTTTTCTGTATTTAATTTTTAGAAGCTATTAGCAGTTTTAAGATCATTGAATACGAATAATATAGGCACATATAATAAAAAATATGAAAAAGTGACATAAAAGTCTCAAAACAATCCATTTATAACAGTTAGGTTAAAAATATTAATTTAAACAATTACAAGTTTAATAGTTTTAATTGTAAACAAGATAATCAAACTCTAAATATAACTTTTAATTTGTAATTGGCATTGGAACCAATTAATATTTACAATTTATTTTTTTAAAAATTATTGAAATCTAGTTATCATAATTTTTTTATTTTGAAACTTATTATCATTTTTCAAAACAATACACCCCATTCGTTCACTTTTATTAGTCACATTTTATAAGATTTTGTTGATCCTTCTTATAAGTTATTTTTTCTTAATTTTTTTAATATTTGATATGTAATTTTAAAACTACCTTCCAAGAAATTTTTTTAAAAAGTATAATATTTTAATTAAAAAAATTCACATGTGAAATTACTTTTTGTAAAGTAAGGATAAAATTAAAGATATTATTTTAACTACCTTATCTTAATTTTAATGAATTAATTAAAAGTGATTTATAAAAAGAATGAAAAGGAGCACTCCCCCAACATATATTTTAAAAAATTTATTTAATCTCATTTATAAATCACGATGTAATTTTTTAAATAATATTTAAAAAATATTTTTAAAAATATCTTTTATAAAAAAATAATATGATATTATTTTTATTTTTTATATTTTTTTACATTAATATTAACGAGGATAATAAAAATAATTTATAAAAAGAATTAAAACATTATAAAAGAATCTTTGAATGGAATTGGAATAATGAGACAACGCGGCAAAGAAGGCGAGACAATGTAATGTGGCTACAGACCAGGAAGGTTGAACGGTCAACGCCGGTGACACGTGGATGATGGAAACGGGGCATTAACAACGGACCGTTAAAATCTTCCACCGACAGGCGACAACTCTGGCACAGTGTTCAACTACCGTTCACTCGTCCATAAAATGTGATACGTAACATGCTCCTGTAATGGTTTTTTTTTTTTTTTGGCCTTAGCTTCTGTAAATTTTTTATTAGCGTCCAATTCATCTTCAACCATATAATTTATTTACAAGAATTCAACGATACAATACTCCGTTGCAGTCAAAATATGTTTACCGAGTTATTAAACATACTGTTTTTATCACATTACACCAATTTAGTTTAATTCTTAATTCATGTCAAACCTTACTTACCTTGGATTTAAATTTGGTGATTGGCTTAAATATATTTAATCAATTAACATATCAATTATACATATTATATTTATTCAATACCTGAAAATTAAAAATACATTTTTTGTTCAAAAATTTAAAACAAACATTACAATCAAGGCACTTCTAACCTATGATACACATATATAATATGTGAATTGATAAGATATGTATTTAATATGTGTATGCACACATGTGTGTGTGAAAAGTTTTTGCTACAGATAATTCTCTACTTAAAGTTTACATGTTAAAAGATTATATTCATATGTTTTATGGTTAAGAAAATTTAATTGTCAACTTTAAAAGCAAATTACATCAATATATTAGAAATAACAAAAGATTAATGTGGCAATATTTAGCAAAATTAGATTTCTTAAAAATATTGAAGCATCAACTTTGAAATATTGACTTGTAATTTAAAAGTATTAAATGTGTATCAACAATTAATCTTTTAATTTTAAAAATTTTCAATATTTTATGAATATGTGTCAAAAAAGTATTAGTTACTGATACTAATATGTAAACAATTTGAAATTTCAGTACTTTATAATTTCTAACATATGCTACCGCCCTAAAAAATGATTAAAATTTGATTTTTTTTTTAGTATTATGTAAAAAAAGTTATTACAAATGCTCGATTCAATCAAAATTTTATTATCATATCTTACAAAAGACTTATTAAATGAATAGATCTAAACCTCTCATCAAATTTAAATTCCCTTGGCTCGACCAGTGGCAAGCCAAGATCCTTGAGTGAGTGAGGGAGTGCAAAATCTTAAAGCTCAAGAATTAGAGGGTAAAATATTAAAACTTAAAAGTAAATATGTTAAAATTTTAAGGGCATGGATAGGAGTTAGAACGAACGTTACAAAACTTTGCATCAATTATTCTGTTAGCTTTACTTAATTATTAATTTATTTAACCAACTTCTCTATTCTTAAACTAAGATTCATAAATAAAAATTACAAAGATGGAAAGAATAAATTTTGCCGACAACCACCGGCAAATATTTATGCAAATTAAAATGCCTCTTCATGTTACATCTGGTCACAAATCGTATGACCCACGAAATAAAATAAATATAAAATTAAAAGAAGTGACGAATTAAAAACAACGGCAGTACTTATTTTTATCACCGATCATGTGATGTTAGTTGGAAATGTATAGCCGTGGCTTTTGTTTCAATTGAGGGAGAAATTTTAAAAGGAAAAAAGAAAAGAAAGAAGACAATTGGTTGATGATGGAGACAAGAAAGGGTCAATAATAAAATAGGGAGGGTTGGTTGTCGAAAATAGAATTCGCAGCAATTACCGGAAAGAGTAGAAATATAGAATAGACGTTGGCCTATAAATTCTTGTGCACGTGCCAATGACAAAGCAATATAATTTTCAAATTATAATTTTAACCGAAAAGATCAAAATGACCATTCGTGTACAAATCATAATATCTTTCCCCGGGGCAATAAGATCTCGAGCCTTTTTTTTTTGGCCGGTGAAATAACATCTCAAATGTGAGTTAAATAATTGTGTGAAAAAATTATTTTGGAAAGAGCTTAACACTTATTCGATCTAACCCAACTAAATTTTATTAGCTTATCATGACAAGACTTCTAAAACTTTATTGGGTGTGTTTGGATTTTAATTGGAAAAAATTGATTAAGAAAAAAATTGATTATTAGAATGTGATGGTGTTTGGATAAATTTTCAAAAATTGATTATAATATTGATTTTTCAAAATGGAACAAATTTTAGCTTATTCCAAATGGAATTTTGAAAACCAAATGGAGTTTGGGAAAATTGGGGTGTTTGGATAAAAATTTTCAAAACCATGATTTTGAACCCAAAATTAATTCTAAATGGGTATCCAAACAGGCCCATTGATACATTCTTCAACACTACCCTTAACAAATGTTGATTTTACTTACTTTAAAACTCGAGTGAGACTTTTAGATATTTGTTGCTAGAAATAATGAAGACATTTATAACAATATCGTCCTTTTTTATCCAAAAAAAAATAAAGAAATAATGAAGACACCGTTTGTAGATTATTTATGCGATTTTCCATCCATTTCTATTTATTTATTTTATTATTTAAAGGGAAAAAAACTTTCTTGATTTGCAACTAAACTTTTAAGATAAGCTTCTTGTGAAGTACTGTGCAACCACACATGGGTTTTTGGTGAATCTGAATCCTCCTTGAATTATTCCCTAGCCTCTTGTGATCTCATCGTGCAATTTCATTTAGAGTTAGACAAAGCGGGTGACACAAATCTATTTACTTAGTGGATGTTTCATACAGCATAATAATAATCATTTAATTTAATTGAACGGTTGTTATATATTTTATCACATGATATTCAAAAACACCAAATCTCACAATTTTAAAAGTCATGGCACACTTGAAAAATGTTCCGATCATAATGGTTATTTTAATTTTTTTAAAAAATATATTTTAATAATTTTTAAGCGTTGATAAAACTCAAAGACTATAACTAAGTCATTATTAAGTAAGTTGATTTAATCTACTCATCAGACATGCAATTTTACTTGTTGTAGGATGAGGAAAAACCTCCCTTATTTTCATATTCAAATTCATCCTTTTTAAATTGCCCCATACAATGGCAGAACCAAGATAGGAAGTTTAGGGAGGCCAAATTTAAATTAAAGTTACTATTTATAATGATAATTTAGTTTAAAATGTAGAATAAAAATTTTATTAAAAATTTTTATAATATGAAAAAAATCACAAGATAAGAATTATAAAAGAAAAAATAACATTAAAATCATTTTGAATTATCTAAATGACATTTTAATCCCTTAAAATGCCATAATTTATTTAAAGTCTTTAAAAATTATTCTGTCATAAAGAAATTAATTTAAAAGATTAAATTGTCCTTGATTCAAATAAAAATCTCAAGTCTCATATCAACTACTTACGAACTTGCGAATTGCTATTGAATACTCGCGATTTTATAAAAAAAAGTTGTGAATATTAAAATAAAATTTATAAATGGCAATTGATATTTGCAAAACTTGATAAAACTTGAAGAATATCAAGATTTCAAATACGAACTTGTGAATTGCCATTAAATTTTTGTGATTTAAAAAAAATTATAAATTTTAAAATAAAACTTGTGAATCAAGGGCGTGAAATATCTGTTATAAATCTTGAAATTTTTATTTCAATCAAGAATAATTTAATTTTTACATTAATTTTTTAATAACAGAAAAATCTTCAGGGACTTCAAAAAAATTATAGCATTTTAATATATCAAAATTTCATTTATACAATCTAAAAGGATTTTATTGTTAATTTTTCCATTATAAAAAGTAAAAAGTACATGAATTAAAGTTCTTCTAGGCAATTTAAATAATTTTTAAAAAACATCCATGTTTAAAGAGAAGTACTTGGAAGGTTTGCGTTTTCTAACTATTGATTTTATGAGAGATTCATACAAATTTTTAAAATAAAAAAAATGTATATATAACTAAAATAAAATAGAGGAGATATTAGTGCATTTTACTCATAATACTTTTCATTTATTATTATAAGACATTTTTAATGAGTTAATTATTTATCTTTAAAATTACACTCCCCCCATCCTTATATATAAGATATTTTTAACTAAATCTCACATATGAATAAATATTTGTTATTTAGTTGAACTCACACAAAAACACAATGATTTTTTTGTTTTACCCCAAATAATATTATAATTAATATCATGATAGTAGTAGAAAAAATATACAATTAATGATTTATTTTATTTTTTAAAAAATAATAAAATTATCTAATTACTTAAAAATATCATTGCCACCCTTTATATTTAAAGATAAAATAAATTTTTAAAAAATACCTTATACATAGAGACGAAGGAAATACACTCTTTACATATTTACCTTTATTTAATGAAATTTTTTATTAGATAACTTTATTAATTCTACCCTTAATTAAGAGTACTTTTAGAAAAACTGCATTACTTGCACATTGAAAAAACCCATATTGCCTCATATAAATTTTAACATCTCTCCTTAAATAAAATATTTTTAAAATATTTTATATTTTTTAACAGAGAGTAAACATTAAGTTCTGCTCTTTTTGATGATAAGAAAGTATTTTTCATCATGCATCAAATAAAAAAATATTTTTATGAATCAATATATACGGTGTTACAGTTTATATCTTCTAACATAGAAGTACAAAATTATAATTATATACGTATGTACAATTTATTTGTAAGAAGTGGAGATAGAGAGGAGAATTTTGTTTTCCAAACAAAAGGAGGGGGGCCACTCAACCCACTCACACCACATGCAGACGAAGCTGGTGTAGGGGTTTTTTGGTTTTGTTTTTGGGGTTGGGAATTTGGAAAGGAGGGGGGGGGGGAGTTTCGGGTTTCGCCCCTGGCCCCGTTAGAAGGAAAACTGAAGCCATCTGTGAACGATGCCGTGAACCTGAGTAATTGTAATCTCCGTACCATGCCAGGCATGCAACTGCATCCAATGATTAGGGTTTGTATTATCAACATCATCTCGGAGAGCTTTCCACTACTCACAAAAGAGACATCTGGAACCAAATTTTGGAATAAGATAGATTCTAAGGAGGTCACTGACGAAGAAAAGGCATTTTACGGCTAGCCTGACAATAGCCATGCTAGAAGTAATTAGTTCAATAACAGAGATGGAATGGACAAAAAATGAAACTGATAACTAGCATGTTGATATCCTTTTATGCCTTAGATTCCATGATAAAGCATTAAAGCTAATCCAAGTCAAACTGATAACTCAAGGTCGTCATTTTTCTGCAGCATGCTGGTAAAAAGACTGCCCTTTGCATCTATGCATGAGCCAAGATTTTTACGGAACAGAAGTTACATTGGTTCTGACAGCTTCAGATGCAAAATTTAACGTTTGTTGAACACCTTGAGCCCAAGTTACCTGTGTTTAAAAAACTCTCAAGAAAATAGATGTAATTGCGCGCTCATTCTTGTCATGCATGCTTCAAGACATTTTCTTGCCAGCAATTTCAACTCAGGACTCACTTCATTATGACCAATCTCCGCGTCCAAAATTTCCCTTAAGCCATACAAAACGAGATAGAAGAGAGGAGAAAACAGTTAAGGCTTCAAGTGTGGCTTGGCCTAAATATTTTTAGTTTACCACAAAGAATAGTCACCCAGGCAATCTAGACCCAGGCATTGGGTATCCATATATTTTATCAATGCTTTATTTGATAATCCTAAACTTCGTTGCTAGACAACTTCTCAAACTAAACAGTTTTCGCAGCTTAGCTGAACTGCTCCAACTTCATGGCTTCTCTTGTAATCGTTAACAATCATTTTGCATTGCTCAATCATTCGAACCGTCAGTGCATCTATTCCTGTCCTTCCAGCACTAATTCTATCTTCAGCAACCATGGATACAGAGGGCTGTTAACTGTTTGGCGTCACAGAGGAGAAGAAAGCTTGTCTAATTTATCTAATTGAATGGGAAAGACTTAAGCTTGGATGATAAGCCAGAACAACAATGATGAATTGATTATCTTGATTTCTCTTTTGCTTATGTTGATATGCTCTGGCCACACAATTACTTGCTAACCTCAACACGGGAAGCTCAGATGAATCCCAGACGAAAAGGCAAGATGATGTTGGAAAGATCCGGTGGAAAATATAGATGACACTAGTTTGAGACTTGAAGGAAAGATGAGGAGATAGGATGACCAACAAAAAAGCAAAGAGGAAGGAACCTGGGAATCAAGAAATCCCGGGAGCATGAGTGGGATTAAGTTACCTAAAAAAGAGTGGGCAAATAATGAATGCCAGGGGAACTTGGAATTCTCAGGAAACCTCGTTGAGAAACATATATATCAAACATAGTAAATTTAATTTCTTGACTAGAGTTTTCATAAAAATACAAGAAAAGAAAAGAAAATATTTGAACCAAAACAACAGCTGAAGGCATAACTGTGGTATATATCATCCGTGATACAAACAGACATGTTACCAAACCAAGGGAGGTGTTAAAAGTTAACGTGGTTAATGGCCATCAGAAATTCATTTTAAGCTTTTCACGGCCACTTAATATAATTTTCTCTCTTACCCAATAAGATTTCAAATAAACCTACACAACACAGCATTTCCATTGCTGCAAGTAACAGATAATACCACTGACAGTCCATATTAACGAACTTAGAGGCAGTATAACTCATCTAAAAGAAAACAACAACAGAGAGCAACAGCATTTGACTACTGTCATCTTCAAGGTTGTTGTTTATGTATTTTATATAGATAAACAAAGAACATAACTTCTTCCTTGTTTTGTTTTGTTTTAAATTAAAGACTGCTGTTGATATATGCAAGAAATGATTTTTTCGAGGGGGCAACCAATGAATTGTGAAATGTTTTAAAATACAATGGCACAGGTAAAGCAGCTTTCTAATTCTATACATCTCAGCTTCTCCCTATCACGGTCATGGCACTAGTATCTATTTACTCTACTTGCTAACACAGCATGACAATCAAGAAACAAGGTTAGCAAATTTGTCAGTTCAGCTTGACATACAGCTCCCCAACTTAAACTATCCCTTTTAAAATAAACAAACGAATGAATGAACAACACTTTGGTTTCTTGCTAACGGCAGATATTTAGCCCAATGAATGCAGTAAATACCTTGTTCCGAAGGCAATGAGATATCATGTTTTGCAATCAAGTTAGTTTTCCTATATTTCAATGCCCAGAGTTATGAAAGATGGCCCAAAAGCCAACCACCCTGTCCATTCAGTCGAAACAGATATACAAAAGATTAAATTCAATGAAAATAAAGAAGCAACCTTTCTCAGTCTTCCATTGTGTCAAATGAACACCAATTCAAATATGTAGTCAGATTAACAATTTTCCGGTTTTGAAAGTATTCCAAGAATACAATGATTAAATAAGAAATTAAAGCTGTCTTACATAACTTGAGTTGCTTGCAAATGAGAAAGCTGTGTTTTCTAACAGCTAGGCTCTAGTTGAAAATGGAAAATAGCTATACAAGTAAAGGAAATGGGCATTCAAAGAACTTGCCTCTCAGCAGCTTCAGCAACAATGGGCAATCTAGGGGCTTGACCCAGCAAGCAAGAAGAAGAACCATAAATCAAGCACACCAACAGGAACAAAAACACAGTGCTATCCAAACTCATCATCAAATCCAAGCCCAGGCCACCTCTTGGATTGAAGCTTCTCTCCAAGAGGTCAGGGAATATCAACAGCACATCAAGGACGATGGCTTGCATCGTATTGAACCTCACAAATCTGCTAAAATTAGGGTTTCTCACAACAACAAAGTAAAGAGTCAGGAATACCAGAAACCCATTGAAAGGGAAGCTCTTGAACACTCTTATTGCGGGAACCAGAGGCTGTACGATAGCTTGAACAGGATAAAACTGAGTGATGACGTACTTGCCATATTGAATACCGTCAAATAAAGGATAGAAATAACAAAGGGCTGAAATCAAACGGTCGGGAACGTCAACTGAGTCATCGCCGCCATTGGATTTGGCGATTATGAGTCTTCTGAACTTACAGGGATTCCTGAATTTGTCCGGAAGATTGTTTAGAGTGAGAAGAGAGGGATGTACACGGGAAAACAGGAAGGCGGATTGTGGTTTGGGAGAGAGGTTGATGGACGCCATTGGGGAAAGGAAGCTAGACCTGGCCATCGAAGAAAGTATGGAGGGGGCAGGAAAATTGGAAAATTGGGACAAAGATAAAGTGATTTTCTTCTATTTTTATCATTTTGGCAGTAAGTCAATGAAGAAGATTTTTCATGATGCTTTTTCCGTCTTAAAGTGAGCCACGACCATCACTCTTCAGACCTCAGATTCAGATGTTCCAGGCTCAAGTACTCCTTATTGTTACATACAAGGGAAAAAAAATATATCATACAGTTAAAAAAAATTACTTAATTATAATAATTATATTTAAAATAAAAACTTAGACTAAAATGTCTTAAATTAATCAACATAGGTATACTAATTATTTTTTATTAATGTAAATTATGAGGAGTGACTTAAAAGATGTATAATAAATATTTATTGAAATGTTTGATTTTATTTATAAAAAAATACAAATTAAAAGTAATGGTTTCTCTAATAATGAAAAATAAAAAAAAACATAATAAAATACCCACACTCATGAAAATTCAACCCGTCATTGAATATGTAAGGAATTAGCTGAAGGATTGGTGTTTGAAATTATAATCAAATAATCATTAACAAAATATTTTATTAAATTGATTAAAAAATCATTGGCTCTATGGTTGGCCATTCAAATCGACCCATTTAATCAGTTTTTTCATCTTCTTCTTACCAGACTAGTTAAACTAGTTAAACTGTTTTGCAATACTATGCTTTAACAAATTATACAAGTTAAGTTTGGCTTATAGTCCTTTTTAATTTATACTGTGCTTGGTTTTGCACTCCAAAGTTATTAAACCAATCAAAATAATTGGTTCAATGGTTCGTCATTGAACTCGACCCATTTAACTGGTATTTTTTCTTCTTCTTATCATACTAGTTAAACTGTTTTTCAATATTATACTTTAACAAATTACACAATCTAGGTTTAATTTATAGTCGTTTTTAATTTTTATTTTGCTTAGTTTATAATCCTTTTTAATATTTTCCATGTTGGGGTTATTTGTAGCTCTCTCAGCAGAGAAATCTGCATCCTTTTTACATAAGATGGTGATGTAAATGGTGAGAATATCTTAGCCCTGTCATTACTACATAGGGAGGCTCATGCGTGCATATCATGGGCTTGACTTGCACATTCTTTCTTCTACTTTCCCCGCCTCCGATCACGAGCCCCTGATCCCTCGATCATCTTTCTTCTAGCTTTTAGTTTTGTCTGGCAAAATTTTTTGTTCAATGGTTTACCATTCAACTTAACCCATTTAGCGGACCACTTAAACCGTTTTCCAATACTGTGCTTTAAGAAATTATACAGGCTAGATTTGAGAAAAAACCAGAGGTCTAAGAAATTAATTAATTGAAACTAAGTCTTTAAGTTTCAAACTCTAAAAATTTATAAATTTATTTTTTAATTTTGTTATGATAAATTTACAACTTGTATTTCAAATTTTAACAGGAAAATTTAATTTATTTATTATTCAATCATATTAAAATTTTTAAAATAAATTACAAATTTATCACAGTAAAATTACAAAACTAAAAGAAGATTTCTAAATTTTTAAAATTTAATTTTTGAAACCTAATTTTGAATTATTTTAGGTTGGTTGGGCCTAATGTCTTTTTTAAAAAGTAGCAAAAATTATAAATTATATTTTTAATAAAAATTTGTATAAAATTATAATTTTTACTAATAAACTCAAAAATATAAATAATTGCATTTAACTTTATTTGGGTCAATGGATTGAACTTATCCCTTATTTTAAATAATTTAAATTTTTAAGTTATTTCCAAAAATCTAAAAATAAAATTTCAATTTTCAACTATTGTTGAATAAATATCAATTTTTGTGACTTTTCATTATCAAAATATTTTAAATGTAATGTACTTAAATCTACTTTTCTTTTTAAATGAATAATGTTTTAATTAAACTATACATTTATTATGGCAATATAACTTTTATTTATTCTGCATTTTTTTGGCCTGCATTTTTGAATTCACATATTTTAAACCTTGAAAAAAATATAATAATTGATTTCTATAGTTTTTTCAATTTTTTTTAGTCTTTATAAGTTTTATCAATATTTTCAGTCATTATAATTTTAAAAAGATAGGTGGCCTTTGTATTTTAAGTTCTTATTTTTTTAATGTTTTTAATCCCTATAATTTTGAAAGAA
>NW_026556167.1:0-40680 GCF_029017545.1 Prosopis cineraria | reverse complement strand
TTCAACAGCGGGTTGCTTTTACCTGCTCTTGAAAATTGTTGAAAATATAAAAAATGACATCACCCTACTTTCAAAACGGTGCATGTTAACTGATGTTAAAAATCTCCTTTAAAATTCAAATTTTACACTAGTGGACTAGTTATATTCTATGCAATTAAACTATCGTTAAATACTTTTCGTGGGATCATGTGATATTTAAGTTTATCAAATCCCACTAACATCAATCTGAGACCAATATTTCTGCTTATGGGCTTTACTTTTGTGTTCAGTCCAGAAGGGCAAGAAATTAAAGCACCAATCATGCCTACCATGCCTCTTCTTCTTATGATCTGGAACACTTGCAAAATATGAGTGGTGCTCATTCAACACTGGTCCCATAATTATTTGTTTTGATTTGGTCAAAAAGTCATTCATTTTTTTATTTCAAATTATTCTCTTGTCCAGTTTAAATCATATTTGATTCTTACACTCAGCATTTCAAAACGGACAATTTTAATATTCTAAAGGGATTTTTTTTAACGTTTCAAAGTAGTCCTTGATGTATTAATAAAAAATACAAGAGACGTATAAATTGAAATTTTAAATAAATTAAAATAAATAATAAATAAATAAAAAGGCGAAAATGATAGTCAAGTTTAGGATATGAAAAATCGTTTTAAATCCGATTGGATTTTTTATTTATAAATAGTGTAACTTGCAATAAATTTAAACTTATACTAACATTGATATTGATTAATCATCCACAAGTATGGTTTACGTAAATAGGAATAGACTAAACCTTGTGAAGAAGAAAAAGATTGATAGAGAAAAGAAAAATCTGGTGGATCACATTCACACGGGGCATATAGAATGCGAAGGATCAGATTATATAAATAAGAAAGGCATGTAGGTCCACATGAATTATTATTATTATTATTATTATTATTATTATTATTATTCATGTTTAAATTATTTTCACACAATTTTTTTTTCATGTTTAAATTATTTTCACACAATTTTTTTGCTCCCAAAAACGTTAATTAAACAGTCCAGATAATTCAATTTTATCACGTGGCCAATTTCGGTCCACATTAATATCCCAAATTAAAGTGACTTAATGGGAGTGATTGACTATACATTATTGAAACGATTTCGGGACAACATTATTATTATATCCATTCATCTCAAATAATTTAATCATGCCCATGCGTAATGATTAAGGACCATATTTACTCATACCAACAGATTAATCAAAAGTGGAAGTTCTTAGTATACGTATCCGGAATAATATCAAATCATATATTCCAAATAAAAATTATAAATACATTCTTGCATGGTTACGTGCTTTTTTCTTTATGCCATTTGCCCTTTTCTTTATTTATTTTTGTGAGAGTGGTATATAATAATATATGTAATTTGTCACACATGCGACGAAAGTCTTCCAACCCTTGAGGGCGCAGATAAAATGCTTGGAAAACTTACAAGTTCTTTTGATCTTACTTTTTTCTAATTACAAAAACAATCTTATTAGTTTGAAATGAATATTTACAACTTAATTCCTCCATTTCAATTTATAAAATACTTTTAAAAATAAATCAATATTTTTAAATACAAAATAAATTAATAAAAATAAGGTTTCATTACTTATACTTATTCTAATATTATCATTTTCTCCTTATTATCTCTCCCTCTCCCTCTCTCTCTCTCTCTCTAACGTTTCTCAAATAAAATTACCTTGCCTTCTTTTTAGCTAGGTAAGATGGTAACAAATATAAGATATTTTTAGTATTTTTAATATATAATTAATGAGTTTTTTTTCAAAAATACCCTTAATAAATAAATCCATCAACTATTATTACTTTTAAGTGATGCATTCTATTCAATAAGAATAAATTTGAAAAGATGATGTAAATTTAAAGACAATTTAACTAACTTATCATATGTTGTTATTTAACTAAAAATATATCATATTTTTTTTATAAAGGGATATATTGAATTAAGGGTATTTTTAAAAATATATATTTGTGTTTTTAGTGAACTTTATTAGTATGTGCAATTTTATCAAAAAAAAATTATCATAATTTGATATAGAGATAGTACTAAGTCATTTCTAACTATATTTCACTAGAATTAAGAAGAGTTGATCAAAGGGTACATATGCACATTATTCCTTCAACTTTAGATCCAATAATATTATAAACTCTGAACTTGTTTATTATACAAATTTTTTATTCAATTCTTGAAAATGTTGCAATCTGATCCCTGCCATTAATAAAAATTAATTTTGACTGTTAGTTGATTTAAAAATGACAAAAAAGACCAAAATTTTTTTATCCTTTTCTGTAATTTTGGGGGTATTTTGTCTATAATTTTTGAGTCTTTTATTGTAATTTTTTGATCATTTTTTGTAACTTTTTGAGGCTCTTTTCAAATTAATTAATGATCGAAGTTAATTTGTATTCATGGTAAGAGATAGATTGCATTGTATTTAAAATTTAAGGGAACAATTTGCACAATGAATGAATTCGAGTATGCAGTGCTACTAGACCTAAAGTTTATAAAGTAACTTACTCATTATCCTAATTAGATTATTAATTTTATATGAAAAATTTTCCCCATGTACCTTTATTATATGCACCATCTTTTAAAACATTTTTTTCATATGTAACATTTTACTCTATTTGTCAAAAGATATAAAAGGATAACATTAAAATAAAATAATTAATAATATATTTTTATGTAAAATGAGTTTATAAAAAGAATTATCAATTTTTTAAAAAATTGACTTGCATGTGGAGAAGACTTTTAAACACTTTGAGAGATTTTTTTTTTGAAAAAAAAAATACTTTTGTAGGATGGAAAAATTGGTAATGTCTTCCCTCATGGAGTGGAGTTTCATGGAGCTCATGTGGAATTTTAAGCCATGTTTTATCCATTTTTTTAAATTTCATATATAAATGTACGGAGAGAAAAAAAACCAGAAAGAAAATAATCACGACCATACTTTCTAACCAACAAATATAAACCACGACTTCTATAAAACGTGTTTCAGCTACAACTCTAACGATAATTAAAACATTTTTAGGGACCTAGATTAGTGTAATCCTATTTTTGGCAAAGATTAATGTAATTCTATTTTTTTGTAAACATTAATGCAATTCAATTTATATTCACATTAGGAGTATTTTTTTATTTGAAAAATTCATCCTTACTCTCAATAAAGTCAGTATCGATTTGCTGGATTCAGTGTCACGAGCTTCTAACTAATTCACCATTTTTTCCTCACTTATAATATTCAATTATTCATCAATTCCATTCACCTTCACATGCACCCAGCGTTAAAAATATTCATATTAAAATAAAATTAACTTATACCGAACATTTTTTTCATTTTAATTTACCCCTGGCTTTTTTTTTTTACCTTGAGGTGCTTTAGAATTATTTTAAAATTGAAAATATTCTAAACAAAAAGCTTGTAACTTAGTATTTTGCTGCAATTTTTTCCTCTGGTTGCAGATTTAAAAAAGAATTCTGTGGATATTCTGTTTTTTGACGGGATGAAAAATTAATAAAAGCACAAATTGTAAAATTCTTCCAGAATTAATTTGTTTAGAAACTGAATTGTAGCTC
Organism: Prosopis cineraria; assembly: GCF_029017545.1. Lineage (NCBI taxonomy): Eukaryota > Viridiplantae > Streptophyta > Magnoliopsida > Fabales > Fabaceae > Prosopis > Prosopis cineraria. The sequence goes on along the minus strand of NW_026556167.1, from coordinate 37,071 downwards.
TCCATTCTTCCAATTCAAATAGTAGTTAGCACTAATAAATGTTGAGTTGATTTATATAGATGGTTTTGTTGAAGATTATTTTGGAAGTTTGACTGTAATAAGTACAAAATCCTTAACAAAATATTTTATATCAATGATAATTAAACACCCTAGTGGTGAGGTAATATTGGTCAGCCAAACCGTTGTAGTTAGACCACGATACAAGGACCATGACATTGACCTAGATATGCAATTATATTATATTTATTTCTATAAAATATCTTAAGACGAGTTTTTTTTTATCATTTTTAATTTTAATTTAATCAGCTTCTGGATTTCTTCGTTGAATCTTATTAGTTTTGCGCTTTTAAATTTTCGAAACAAACAAAGTCACTCCGATCATGTGGAAACCCGTATCCTCTTTTCCTTTCTAATTTTGATAAATTAGTTTACCAAAGTTAGAAGAGTGACAACATTTTTCTTAGAGAAAAATATATTGACATAGGTTTTTTTTTTTCCCTACTCCTATTCTGGCATTTTAAGTCTTTAATACAGACTAATCCGGTTGATAGTTTGTGAGTATCTCTTTAAAAGGCATACCTTACATCAAGGATTTAATTGCTGTTGCCTACTTTTCCTCTCTTTTACCTTATAATTACATATGCATCCTTTCTATCTTCAAAATTATTTTTTAGTTATTTTTGAAAGTTGACTTGCAAAACGTTTTTGTAATTTATTGTTTGCTATTAAAATTAACAGGGTAAAAAGGTAAAAATACTTACAAAATAATTAGCCACGGACACCCAATATCTTAAAGTGATGAAAAAGATAAAAATATTCATAACGTTATATATATGGGTGCAAAAATAACTAAACCGTTAACTTTGACCTAACACTGTTAACTTTAACCTTTAAATGCTGACTGTACATGCCACGTGTCAGTCTTTGCTGACATGAACTAAAAAAGGGACAAAAATACCCACAAGGTCATTGACTAGGAGCAAAAATAAGCATAACGTTATCAGAGTTGGTGCAAAAGTGACCAATATATTCAATCCTTAAATGTTGACTCTTTAGCTGACGCCTAAGCAAAAGTTGACTATTTTTTTCATTGATGTAAACAAAAAATATTCCTAAATGAAATTCTCTGAAAGTTAATTGGTTATTGTATGAATATCATGTGAGAAAATGTCATTTTGACTGCATATTAAATTAAATTGTTTGTTTCTTTACAGTAATGATGAAAATTATTTGAAAATATTAAATCTATCATGAATGCAATTGTTTAAGGTTGTGACAATGTTCTTAAGCTAGATGTGCTCAATCTTGATCTTTGATTTTGAACAACCTATCTCACTATGGTAAATCTTAGGTTTTGCATATAAGAAAAATGAGTGGAGAAGGAAAAAGGAAAGGGGCGAGATACATTATGATGGAAAAAAATCATATGGCGTTGATTTTAACGGATTGGTTACTATTGGACCTACTAAAATAACATTATAGATATTCATACAATAATCGATCAACATTCGTAAAAATTCATCTTGAAATATTTTTTATCTACATCAGTGAAAAAATAGTCAATTTCTGCTTAGGTGTCAACTAAATGGTCAACATTTAAGGGATTCGATGTATTGATCCATCTGACTTCGTGGATATTTTTTGCCCCTTTTTTAGTTCATGTCAGCAAAGACTGACACGTGTATGCACAATCAGTATTTAACGGTCAAATTTAATGGTATTAGGTTAAAGTCAACGTTATGATTATTTTTGCACCCATCCATGTAATATTATGAATATTTTTATTATTTTTATCACTTTAGGATAATGGTTGCTCGACTACTTTATAGATATTTTTATCCCTTTATCCAAATTAATATTTCTTACAAAAATATGTTTCAGTTTTTAGTGCGGGGAAATTTTTATCCTAAACATGAAACTTATTATGGGTCAAAAAATAAACTTAACTTCAATTAAAGAATAAAAAATTATACAAATTTATTCAAAAGTCTTTTAAACATAAAAGATATTTTAATAATTAACCAAGAAAGATTGATTTTTGACCCATAACTTATAAAACTGAGTTCAAATCCAACTGCAAAGCCAGCATACAGCGAGGTAATGATTTAGCTAGCTTAATGAGGTAACAAGATAAAAAATAAAAAAGGATAAAACTTATATAAAAAAAGATAAAACTTATATACCTTAACTTATATATGTAATGTATATGTTTTTAATTGAATCAAGATACATGAATATTTTACATATTATTTATTCAATAATAAATTTTTATTTTTAACATTATCATCAATACATCATAAAAGTATACTTTTCTTGATTTGATTAGACAATAGAGAAAAGTATGAAGTATACCAATACCAAGTTCAGTACTTAAATCTTGGCAATAAAAGCTTGAATTATACGGTGGTCACTTTTGCAACTTATTTGCTTTAGTCCATATTAGCTGAAATCCAATCCAATTGCCTTCATTTCATATATCTATACAAGGTGGTTTAATTAAAAAAAATGTTTTATGGATGAGATGACTCTAATTAAATCCTAGTGCTTAAAAAATTTCTCATCCACTTGTAAAATTTGTCAACATCAACTTGTGTAGATTTTTCTTTGTTTTGCCAAATGTGGGGAAGAAGACAGCTACCGTTGGCACCTACTCACTCCATATGTGTTCTAGAACTGTTTTTTTTTTTTTTTAAATTTAAATACAAGAAGTTATCAACATATTTTTTTTAGTAAATAAAATATTATATCCTTATCACGTAAAAAAGAAAAAAGTATTAAAATTGATTTTAAAAAATATTCATTTTTATTTATAATAATTATAAATAAAATTAAAATATTGTTATATTTTAAATTGATAATTAATTTTTATTGATTTATATCATTCGATTAAAAGTATCTCATATATATATATAGGACGGTGACACCTTTTCTTGTCGAGCCCACTTTCCTTCACACCTATCTCCTACAAAGCCGAAACCAGACCCCTGAACCACTCTCATCTCATCTTCTTTTCTCTTCTCCATTCCTTCTCTCTCTCTCTCTCTCTCTCTCTCTCTCTCTATATATATATATATATATATTCAATCCCTGAGCATTCTCCCAATTCCCCTCCACTACTCCAACCTTCTTCCACAAAGTCTCAACTATGAAAGAGTCCTTCGTTGTCCAGGACGCCTATGTCTTCAAAGAAGAAACCCATCTCACCGTTCTCAAGACCTCTCTCTTCTTCGCCGGCGACGGATTCACTGTCTACGATTGCCATGGACAGCTCGTCTTCCGGGTCGACACTTACGGACCCGACGCCCGCGATAAGGACGAGCTTGTCCTCATGGATCCTCACGGCCTCTGCCTCCTCACCGTTCGCCGAAAGGTATACCAATCACTAGATTCGTCCTCAATCTTCCTACCATTGTTAAATATTTGGATCGAACTACTGCTGGTTCACTCTAATTGGTTGTTGTTCAGTCATTTCAATCGTTTTCCTCAACAGTTGTAATTGGATGATTGTTTGTCGTCGTGAACAGAGGCCAAGCCTGCATCAACGGTGGGAAGGGTTCAAGGGGGAGAGGATGGACGGCGACAAGCCGATCTTCAGCGTGAAGAGGTCGTCGATCATCGGGCGGTCGAGAGCGGGCTTGACGGTGGAGGTGTACGAGGACGACGGCCGCGGAGAGGAGCAGCAGTACTACCAGATCGAAGGGTGCTTCTCGCAGCGGAACTGCACGGTGTACAATGTGACGAAGGAATCCATGGCGGAGATCCGACGAAAGGTGGACCAGACGACGAGCGTGATGCTGGGGAAGGAAGTGTTCACGCTTTGCGTGAAGCCGGGGTTTGATGGTGCCTTCGCCATGGGATTGATTTTGGTGCTGGATCAGATCAACGGCGACGATTACGTCGATAGCGGAACAGAAACTACGGTGCACCCTACCGCGGAGGACTAAAACCGTAAGATATCTCTTTACGATTACTATTATGATCCCCCACTGATGTAGGGTCCCTTGGGAAGGCAACTTTCAAGCTCATCTGCCCTTAAAATAATGCTTCGTACTTTGTAATGCAAGTCATTTCATCTTGCTATCGTGTAAATTTTCTATTAATATTTCATGAAGATGAAGGTTAGCTTTTGATTAGTTTAAATGAACACTTCTCATAAATGGCCAAGTGATTTGCACGAGGGTATATGTGTCATTTTAAAATTCATGTCGGCCTTGTGATTCAGGTTTTAAGTGAAGCCTCTCTTCCTTTTCTTCCTCCAAGTGGGGGAAAAGACAGATATAGTTTTGCCTTTACTCACAATCAAGATGCATAGATTAATTAAAAGGATTGGTGAACTAAGTTAATTGGGTATGGGCAAGCCACAAGTTTATATTATATATATCTTGTACGTATAACTTTTGAAAGCTTGACCTCTCAATTACACTCTTCTCGATTTAAATTGAAAGATATTTTTTTAATCTAAACTTGGTTTAAGATATAAAACATTTATTATTTTTAATTTTTTTAAATTTATCCTTATAACGTAGGTATAAAAATATAATTTGACTGAACATTTTTTTCACTCTTTATTACGGAGGAGTTAAAGGAAAAAAAGACGTCACTTTTTTTTTAAATAAAAGTAAGGCACGAAATTATTTTTTATAATAGTATTAAGTATGTGAAGTATGGTGGAATGTGCCTTGCAGTTTGGCCGGAGGTTGTCATAAATAACCAATATCCCGATGGTAATACTGCTTTTTTTTTTTTTTCGGAAATACAAAGCCATAATAAAACTCGTGCATATTTAAGAAATAAGAAATTGGTTGATATATAATTGGCAAGTTACTATTATATAAAAAAAATTGGCAAATTACTATGGGACATAGATTTTGAGGAGTTAATTTCTTATTCCAAGTAATCATCATACAAGTAGGAACCGGATCCTCTTAGCGGCAAAATTCTCAGCATCTCTCATCAGCTAAATTCGGTAGGCCTATGCAAAGAACTTGAGAAGCCAATCTGCCCGATCCTACTCGGTGACATAGGATTGGGTTTCAACACAATGAAATTCATCCCAGAGACTAAATGGGAGACTGAGACCGGATTATGCACCGGGTCAGACTAGATACAGGGTGAAGGTTTTGATTGATTGGCCTGGTCTGACTTGAAGTGTATTTATTTTTTCTTTAAAAAAGTTAATCTTAGGTGCTGCTTATGAGAGATAATAGAAACTTTTTGAAATTTTAAAATTAAATGAACTACTTCACTATCTCTCTTAATTATTTTTACTTTCTCTTTGCTGTCAAGTTTTGTCTCCCTCCTTTCTCTTTCATTGACTATCAGAGCAATAGCTTGACTTGATCTACAACTTTAGCTTCGTTTTGTGTGGTGTTTAATATATTGTTAATAGTGGGGACTGTGGGGTTTGGGCTTTTCTTTAATGGCTGATAAACTATACAAAAGGTTAAATAAAATATATAAGAAATGGTTATTAGACTACATTTTAATTATGAACTTATGTGATATATTAGGTTTTATTACTTTTGGACATTAGGCTATGTTATTTTCAAAAATTAGTTTTATTTTTTTATGATCCAATAAATTCTATTTTTGAGATGGGTAATCTTGTAACCCGGTCCTAGTTTTGTGACCAAACTCGATCTTGTCTTGCCCTCAAGTCAATTCGAGTAGGATTGGTCCTTGGACTAAAAATTAATAACCTGGCATTGTTAATACTAGGCATCGAGTTGACTACAAATTCAATCTTGCTCAGTCTTTGAACACCCTTAAAATATAGTCTATTTAAATAGTCAAAATCTTATCAATACACACATCACATAGCTATTAAAAATACATGTGAACATATATTTTGAAATATCATATATGGGTGAAAATAAGTCAGGCTTAAATTAGATTTTAAATAAACAAGCTTAACCTATTTATATAAATAAGCCTAATTATAAATTTAAACATGGTCTTTTTATTAAAAAAGCTAGACCAAAATTTAAACAGGAAAGGCTGTATGTCTCTACGATCAAGGCTTGGCCTACTTAACAAAAAGTTAATTATACTAAAATAAGGAAATAAGCTTGCGAAAACGTACAGTCTGTCTATTTCAAATTTTGACATGATCTATTTAACAAAAAAAAAATCATACTTAAATTTATAATTAATAGGCTAAATCTATTTACTCAAAATCTGGCTGAAGCTTGACCCATTTTCATCCATACATAATATTTCAAAATATATTGTTCATATGTATTTTTAATACCCATGTGATGTGTGTGTTGATGAAATTTTGATCATTTGAACGGATCAGAATTAAATATATATTTTTTGGATGCTAGATAATTTGATGAAAGAAATATAAAAAGATGGGCGGTTAACTTTTGCAAGGTACGTGACAATAGATATGCCTGGAAAAAAAAAAGAATGTGTTTCTCTCCACTATTTTTTCCCTTCACTATCTCTCCACTTTTAAATTAAATTTATATTTTTAAATTTTCTTTTCATGTAAAAGGTAATATTAAAAAAATATAGTTAATAAAATTTTATTTTTTAAAATTATCTTATATTTTAAGAAAATAAAATTCTTCTAAAATTATTTTATAGTTTGGGACAGAGGGAGTGGCAAGCAAGATTAGTCTAAATACTTTTATTTATTAATTTTTAATTATACAAATTCTTTTAGAAATATACATACGTATGTATCTGCGCGCGGGCGCAAAACAATTGCATAATGTACGATTTTATGCTGTACACAAATGAGAAAAATTATATTTCCGAAAATGCCATTGCTAAATATTTCAATCGGAAGGGGGCATCAGATCTGTGCAATCAATTGGAATGAATTGGGCCTGTTTGGATTTTAATTTAGAAATATTTATTATAAAAACATTGATTTTCATAATGATATTTGGATAAATTTTTAGAGATTGATTTTGATAAAATTGGGGTTTGGATTGTTTGGCTAGATAATATTAAAAACGTATTTCTAAAATTGCCTTTCTTGTGAGAGAAAAAAATAAGATGACATAAATTTCTACATTTGTTATATGAAATTGAGATATATGAAGAACAAGTATGTATGTATGTATGTATGAGAATAAGAATCATGATGAAGCATGAATGACTGGAAGGGGAGGCATGGAGGGTATAAATAGGAAGAGAGGGTGGAATATTTTTCGGTCTTTCTATGACTCATTTCTACCAACTTTTTTAATACTAATGAAAAAAGAAAAAAAAATAAAAGTGTATAAAATTTTAAAGATATCTCTACGTAATAAATTTAAAAAGTGATGTTATATTATTTTTCTCTCTCATAAAAAATAATTTTAAAATATTTTTTAAATATTATTTAAAAAATTATACTGTAACTTATAAATAAAATTAAATAAATATTTTAAAACATGCATTGTCAATTTATGACACTGAATGGAGTACTCAACATGCTATGAAAGAAGGACTAAAATGCTTAATGAGGGTCGTCCTTCTGTTTCTCACACACCGAGACAAACTACTTTGTTTCTTCTCTCACCCTGCCCCTTCAGCCCCAATAAAAACAATGCAAGGCACAAAAATGTAGTCAACAAGATCAAAATAAGGTTCCATCTCTGCCATGAATCACAATTGGATCAAATGATTTTTCATGCGAGTTAAAATTGATATTTTATAGCATGATGGATTAAATTGGTTGAGAAAATAAACTTTTTATGTAAGTTGTAAAAAACAGCATGCCAGTTTTAATTACAATCTATGTAGAAAGTGATGTTTTTTTTTTAAAAAAAAAGAGGCATTTTTTTCTGAATCAGAAGTAATTTTTTGTTTTCTTAAATTTTAATAGATTTCATACAATCAGGCGTACGTGTATTATGCCTCAAGCTATATTGATACGATTTTTGTCTGAATGGGGCCTCTCATAAAGTCCTGAAAAATTAATTGTGGGACAAAAAAATATTTTTTAATTTAATTTTAAGTATTCTTCTGCATAAAGCTTGGCTGTGTTTCTATTGTGAATAACATAATCTAGTACCTCTGAGGACCTTGCACGCCTACATATCCTTATGTTACTAAGAATTCTTCATATATACCACTTTTCATAATCACCAAGAGATTAAATCAAATCCCTGCCGATATATCCATCATATTTCTCCCCGTTTCACAACCGTTCATTCCCTTTTTTGGTAGACAAAGAAATCAAGGTGATATTTACAGATTACTTTCTTATTATCCTAACAAGTGCACTTTTCTACAAAAGATATCTCAACATGAGTAGTTTAATTTTGTGCCTCTGCAGATGAGTCTCATTGCTAGGCCTCCCTGCACAAAGATGAATATAAATCTAGAACTTTCATTGTAGATGAGTATTTGATTCTCTATAATATGTTAAGATGTTTAGAATTTTTTTACAAACTGTGTTTAATTTATTTTAGGCAAATGATTATATTTTTTTTGTGTTTCTAATTCATGATAGTATATTAGTGATATGCAATTGATAAACCATATTAGTTAAAGCTTATCAACACTATTTAGTCTTGTAGATGTGAGGATGTGTAATCTCATCATTTCTTATGATGAAAAATAAGATTTATTAGTTTATGTATTTGATTTTCTAATAAGCTAAGATGTTTAGAATTTTTTATAGGTTGTATTTGAACTATTTTAGGCAAATAATTATAATTTTTTTTTCATCTTTTTGATCTACAATAGTATATCAATGATATACAATTGTATATCACTGATAAACTATATTAATAAAAATTTATCACCACTATTTAATTTTGTAGATATAAGGATGCTTAATCTCATTATTTCTTTTTTTGAAAAAGGGGTCAAATGAAGCTCTCTTCCATTTTCAAGTATTTAAAAAAAAGTTTTTGCAAAAAAAAAAGCATTTGAAAGAAGGTTATATTTTTGCAAAGAGGTAGTTTTGTCATATAAATATCAACTAAATATTAAAATGAGCATAATGCAAAATATAACAAATATTAGGCTGTTTATTAGATTTGATTCTATAAAATGGGCTATATATGTAAAAGTCTCTAAATTTTTTTATTTTTAAATTATTAGCATCAATGTTATTCTGTTCAAATTATTTTTACTACTTAACTATACTTTTGTTTATTAATTATTCTGTTATTTAATCAATGTTATTCTGTTCAAATTAGCATAAAATACAAACTCTTTTAAAAATGTGTGTGTATGCGCGCGCGCAGAACAGTTGCATGATATAGAATTTTATGCTGCTTGCGAATGAGAAAATAATATTACCGAAAATGCCATTAATAGATATTACAATCGCTAAGGGGGCATCAGATCTGAGCAACCGATTGGAACCATATTGAATGACGAGTCAACTTTTTGTCTTTGAGTCAACTTCTTCACTTCTTCGCCAATAAATCCAAATTAGTTCTCGGGGAGAATACAATAGCGAGATAGTGAAATTACAAACCTAAAATAAAATTTTATTCTGTGACCTGACATCTGTAATACAAAGCTAGAGATAGATGAGCAGCAACACACAACACAAAAACTATTCCAAGAACTTTCACCGATACAATTACAATAAACTGATTTTGAGATGAGCTCTCAAAATCTCTTCATGTTCTCATGCCATCATAGCAGTTATCTATCTAGAGGATGAAATTCCCAATGGCAAAGGAAGCGAGGATGAAGAAGAATCTGGCAAAGGAACGCGAAGCTGCAGAACTAGGCTAACGAGGGGGTTGGGCGGTGGACGGCGTCCGAGGGGGAGGTTGGGGGGTGTCGTCGTCGGAGGGGGGGACAACTTCAGAGAGGGAGGTTGGGGGCTGGACGGTGTCGGAGGGGGCAACGAGGTCGGAGGGGAAGGTTGGGCGGGATGATGACGTCGGAGGGGGAGGTTGGGGGGTGGACAACGTCGGAGAAGGCAGTGACGTCGGAGAAAAAGCATTGGAGACGACACCGCTGGCGGTGACAGAGTAATGGAGAAGAAGAAAAGGGAGAAATAAAGCGGTGAGGGAATGGCAGGTGTTGGGCATGGTGATGGAATTGAGATATATGAAGAACAAGTATGTACGTGTGTATGAGAATGGGAATGAGAATGAAGAATGAGTATAAATAGAAAGAGAGCGTGGAATATTCATCCTACCATATTTATAAGTCATTTCTATTAATTTTATAAAAAATAAAATAAAAGGTATAAATATATATAAAATTTTAAATATATTCTTATATAATAATTCAAAAAGTGATGTTATATTATTTTTTCTCTTATAAAGAATAATTTTAAAAATATTTTTTAAATATTATTTAAAAAGCTAAATCATAACTTTTAAATAAAATTGAATAAACTTTTTAAAATTGTGTTATAAATGAGACTGAAAAGAATACTTAACTTGTTATAAAAGGAGGACTCAAGTGCTTAATGCAAGCATCCTGAGCTCTTGGGTCTTTCTTTTGTTTCTCACACGCCGAGATAGACTATCATGTTTCTTCTCCCACCCTTTCACTTTGACCCCAATGAAAACAAAGCAAGCCACAAAAATGTAGTCAACAAGATCAAGAGAAGGTTTTATCTCTACCAAGAATCACAGTTGGATCAAGTGATTTTTCATGTGAGTTAAAATTGACATTTTGTAGCATTATGGGTTAAACTAGTTGAGAAAATAAACATTTTATATAAGTTGTAAAAACAACATGCTAGTTTTTATTACAATCTATGTAGAAAGTGACGTTTAAAACAACAAACAAATAGAGGCATTTTTTTTGAGAATTAGAGGTGATTTTTTATTTTCTTCAATTTTAATAGATTTCGTACAATCAAGAGTGCACTATGCGTCAAGCTATGTTGATACGATTTTTGTCTGAAGTGAGCCTCTCATAAAGTCCAGAAAAATTAGTTGTGTGACAAAAAATATTTTTTTAATTTAAATTTAAGTATTCTTCTCCCTAAAGCTTGGTTGTGTTTCTATTGTGAAGAATCAAATACATTTAAGGACCTTGCACGCCCACATATCCTTATGTTATGAAGGAAGTCTTCATATACACCACTTTTTAGAATCACCAAGAGAAGTAGACCCTTTTGGATTATCATTTCACACCACAACAAGAGAATGTATTCTCTTGACGTCTAAAGTCCTTCTTCATTTTAATTAAAAAAAAGATCATTTCAAATAATTTCTAATTATTTAATTGATTCAGCAGGTTTAAATTTATTAAGAAAAATATGTCTGAATTTTATCTAGATAATGATAAAAATATGAGTAAAATACAATGAGATTCATTATATTTTAGCTTAATTACACACCCATGCCTCACCTCTACTATATATGTTCTAAATCCACATATGTATATCCTAAAATTAAAAAATATAGTATACTATTGGGTTAAAAAGTTTGACAAAATTAATATATACTTTTATTCTACTGAAGCTTTCTTGTTAATTTGCATTGAATTCTCTATTAATCACCCACTTTCTGTAACATCTTAAAATCTTACTAACCAAAAATTAATCAAATATTATAGTAATAAAAAGATTTAAATTGATAAAAACAATTACCATGATATTGTCGTAAGCAACCAATATCCGGATGATAATATTGTTTTTTTTTAATACAAAGCAATGATAAAACTCATGCGGATTTAAGACATAAGAAATTGGTTGATATATAATTGGCAAGTTACTATAATTTTAAAAAAAAATGGCAAGTCACAATGGGACATAGATTTAGAAGGGTTAATTTCTTACTTCGAGAAATAATCATCACACAAGTAGGAAATGGATCCTCCTAGCGGCAAAATTCTCAGCATCCCTCAACGGCTAAATTTAGTCCATTCAAATGGTTAAAATTTCATCAACACACACATCACATGGCTATTAAAAATACATGTGAACAATATATTTTAAAATATCATGTATTGTTGGACATAAGTCAAGCTTAAATTAGATTTTGAGTAAACAGGTTTAGCCTATTTATATAAATAGGCCTAATTATAAATTTAAGCATGAACATTTTGTTAAATAGACTATACCAAAATTTAAACAAGGTAGGCAGTATGTCTCTACAGGAAAGGATTGGCTTGCTTAACAAAAAAGTTAATTATGTTGAAATAAGTAAATTGATCTATAGAAACATACAATCTGTACTATTTAAATTTTAATATGATCTATTTAACAAAAAAATCATACTTAAATTTATAATTAGGTCTATTTCTATAAAAAGGCTAAGCTTGTTTACTCAATCTAGCTTAAGCCTGACCTATATGTACCCATATATGATATTTCACAATATATTGTTCACACATATTTTTAATAGCCATGTGATGTGTGTGTTGATAAGATTTTGACCATTTGAATGTATCATAGTTAAATATTTTTTTGGATACTAGATAATTTGATGAAAGAAATATAAAAGAATTACTACTACAAAAAAAACTTTTCACATCACATTTCTAAGCATTTTCACGTCACAATTAAAGGGAACATCATACTGGGCAACTTAGCATAATGGCTTATCCACGTCACAAATGCCTATGACGTGGAATATCATAAACCACATCCCCTTTAATAATAGGTGAGGTGGTTTCTATAAAATCCACGTCCTCCCTTATACACGGTGGATGTGGTTCTCATTGCCTAGTTCATAGATTGAGAAACCACATCCCTTTTGATATAGGAGGACGTGGTTTCTTATTTAGATTCACAAACCGCATCCCTTTCTACCTATGGGGGGACGTGGTTTTTAAAATTTTTTATATATAATTTACATTTATTATACAATTAAAATAGAATTTGCCAAAATATGTTATAGAAACAGCCAATTCATACAGTGAAAGTCTAATAAATAGCAATTTATTTACAACTGTTTATACACTATCACAACAAAATACACCAAATGCAATGAAAAAACAAAACGATTGCATCTATAATTATATAATTATAAAATTATCTAAAATAATGAGTACATACTTTCATGGGCTCAAAAAAAATTTAAGCATCATAATATCATATACATCATGTAAAACTAAAATTAATTGATCACATTCTTAGGTCAAAACAAAAATTACATTTTTGCGTGGAGACCTGTTCAAGAAAATAAACAAACAAGGAAACAAAAATACCTAGAGAGAAGAGAAGAGGTCCTTAGTCGTGAGTGGCTGGGCTTATTCGTCCATAGAGCTGCCGAAAGAGATAGAGGCAATGAGAAAGCTGGGAGATAAGAGATAGAGAGCGAGAGAGGGAGCTGAGAGATAAGAGACAGAGACAGGGAGAGCTGAGAGATGAGAGACAGAGATAGGGAAAGCTGAGAGAGAGAGAGAGAGTGAGGGAGGGAGCTAAGAAAAGCGAGACAGAGAAAAGAAATGAGGAAGCTGAGATGAGAGAGGGAACTATGAGGGAGGGAGTTGAGACGGAGACGGAGACAGAGACAGAGAAAAGAGATGAGGGAGCTGAGATAAGAGAGGGAGTTGTGAGGGAGGCAGAGACAGAGCATAGGAAGCTGACACACTAGTTTTGAAAAATAAAAAAGTGAGTATGCACGAAGTTTAAAATTTTAACATATTATACGTCCCCCTCCTAAAAGGGGGACGTGAATTTGAGAATCCACATCTCCCAGGGGGAAGGGGAAAGTGGATTTAAGAATCCACGTCCCCCTTGGATTCTTTAATCCACATCCCCTAAGAGGGAGGGGGACGTGAATTGTTTAGAATCCATGTCTCCTTCCCATTTGGGGAACGTGAATTTTAAAGAATCTACTTCACATAGTTTATGGGGGACGTGAATTTTCAAAATTTACTTTTCTCTTCTATTTGTGTGACTTTGATTTTTTTTTAAGTCTCATTTTTAAAATGGGACGTAAATTAGGATAGTAGAAAAACTTTTTTGTAGTAGTGAATGGGAGGTTAACTTTTGCAAGGTACTAGATATGTTTGGGAAAAAAAAAAAGAATGTGTTTCTCTCTTTTTTTTTTCTTTCATTATCTCTCCACAACAAATTCAAACTATTCAAATTAAATTTATATTTTTAAATTCTCTTTTCATTTGAAGAGTAATATTAAAAAAGTATGGTTAATAAAATTTTATTTTTCTCAAATCATCTTATATTTTAAAAAATAAAATTCCTTTAAAGTTATTTTATAATATGGGATAGAGGGAATGGTAAGCAAGATTAGTCTAAATACTTTTATTTATTAATTATTAATTATACAAACTCTTTTAAAAAATATACATACGTAGATATATTTGTATGTATTTGTGCGCGGGTGCAGAACAATTGCATAATATAGGATTTTATGCTGTATACGAATGAGAAAAATTATATTACAAAAAATGCCATTGATAGATATTTCAATCAGAAGAGGGCATCAAATCTGTGCAATCAATCGGAATGAATTAGGGATGTTTGGATTTCAATTAAGAAATGTTGATTATAAAAAAATTTGATTATGAGAATGTGATGATATTTGAATAAATTTTTATAGATTGATGTTGATAAAATTGGGATTTGGATTGTTTGGCTTTTTAGATAATATTTAGAAGGTATTTCTAAAAAAATTTCCTTTTGAGAGAAAAAATAATATGATATTTCTTTTTATATTTGTTATTTAAAGGCATATTTCAAATTTTATACACTTACATTTTGTTTATATTTTTTATATTAATATTGATAAGGTTGGTAAAAGTAACTTATAAAAGAGATCAAATGAGTGCAAAGTAAGGGAGACAGATCAATAACAACACACAAACACAACCTAAAAACTTTCACCATACAATAAACTAGTTATGAACTGAACTCTCAAACTATCTTCATGTTCTCCACGCACGGTCACAAGTCACAGACCATGGTAATAGTTTTCTACCTAGACGATGAGATTCCCCAAGGCAAAGGAAGCGATGATGAATAAGAATCCAGCAAAAGCACGAGGAGCTGCGGACAGCATGGTTATATATGGAATTGAGATATATGAAGAACAAATACGTACGTGTGTGTGAGAATGAGAAGGATGATGAACAATGAATGAGTAGAAGGGGAGTCATGGAGGATATAAATAAGAAGAGAGTGAAATATTCTTCGAATCTTCTTTATAACTCATTTCTATTAGCTTTATCAATGACAATAAAAACAGTAAAAAGAATAGGTGTGCAAAATTTTAAAGATACCCTGTATAATAAATTCAAAAAGTAATGTTATATTATTTTTTTCTATTATGAAGGATAATTTTAAAAATATTTTTTAAATATTACTTAAAAAGTCATACTGTAACTTATAAGTGAAATTAAATAAACTTTTTAAAACATGCATTATAAATGAGATTGAAAGGAGTTTTTAATAAGCTATGAAAGGAGGACTTAAGTGCTTTATGCAGGTCGTCCTTCTATCTCTCATGTTTCTTCTCCCACCCTTTCACATCAACATTTAAATTCATACTTCTCTAGGCATTTGTTAGTTACATTAAGTTTTTTTTTAAAGTTATTTTCTCTCTCTATTTTTTTTATACTCCCTCCATCAATCCATCCTAAATTATAAAATATTTTTAAAGAGATTAATATTTTAAAATATAAGATATTTGATAAAAATAAAATTTAATTAATCTGCATACCAATAAATCATTACTCTTGTTTATAAAAAAATCATTATTATCATGAAAATATATCTTGTTTTTCCTTTTAACTCTTAGACTTCATTACAAAAAATGGCTGAGAATAAGGTAATAAATTCATGCAAGAATCTAGATTAATAAAAATAATAGGTAAAATTGAAAAAAAAATCCTAAAACTACTAAGTTACTTATATTTTAGACTAATATTTTTTTATAATAAATATTTTAGACTAATATTAACTAAAAGAAATGGCTTATATTTTAGACAGGAAGGCAGAAGTTTTTTTTCCTGGTAATATCTGCCTCCACTCTATTTGCTATTAGGTAGGAGGATGTGGGTGGTAAAATGTACCCTTTTCATGTTGACCCCACTTCGGCCCCAATGAAAACAAATCAAGACACAAAAATGTAGTCAACGAGATCAGGATAAGGTTCCATCTCTAGCATGAATCACAATTGGATCAAGTGGCTTTTCATGTAAGTTAAAATTGACATTTTATAACATTATGGATTAAACTGGTTGAGAAAATAAACTTTTAATATAAGTTGTACAAACAACATGCCAATTTTAATCACAATCTATGTAGAAAGTGATGTTTTTTTTTAAAAAAAAAAGAGGCATTTTTTTGGGAATTAGGAGTGATTATTTATTTTCTTAAATTTTAAGATTCCATACAATCAGGCGTGTATTATGCGTCAAGCTGTGTTGATACGATTTTTGTCTGAAGTGGGCCTCTCATAAAGTCCAGAAAAAATTAATTGTGGGACAAAAAATATTTTTTTAATTTAAATTTAAGTATTCTTCTCCCTAAAGCTTGGTTGTGTTTCTATTGTCAAGAATATAGTCTAATGGCTTTGAGGACCTTGCATGCCCACATATCCTTATGTATGTTACTAAGAAGTCTTCATATATACCAGTTTTCAGAATCACCCAGAGACGTAGACCGTTTTGGATTATCATTTCACACCACAAGAGAATGTATTCTCTTGGCATCTAAAGTCCTTCTTTATTTTAATTAAAAAATACGATCATTTCAAATAATTTCTAGCTATTTAATTGATTCAGCTAGTTTAAACTTATTGAGAATAATAAGTCTGAATTTTTTTCTAGATAACGATAAAAACATGAGTAAAATATAGTGAGATTAATTATATTTTAGCTTAATTACATACCATACCACACCCTTACGATATATGTTCTGAATCTAAATATGTCTGTCCTAAAATTAAAAAATACAGTACACAAAACCTCATATTTATTTTTATGGTTAACTGACAAATTAGTCACTAAACTATAGATTTAATTAGGAGTGTATGAAATTCTAAACTTATTTTTTTTGTAATTTTTTATTTTAATTTTTAAAATTGTACAACTTGATATTTACTATTAACAAAATTAAATTTTACTCTTAATTGATCAGAAAAGGACAAAAAATTATAGAAAATGAAAAAAAATTACAATAAAATACTCAAAAATTACAAACAATAAACCTACAAAATTATAGAAAGGATCAAGAAAATTTTATTAGTTCCTTTTTGTAATTTTATGACATTTTTATCATTTTTTGTCAATCAATGGTCAAAATTAATTTTTATTAATAGTATGAGTCATATAGCACCATTTTCAAAAAGTTAAAGAGAATTATTGAACCAAAAATGAAGTTTAGTGTTTCAAACACTCTTGAGCTTATAGTTTATAGTCAATTTACTCTTTTACCTTTATTTTTAAGATCACATAATTTAATTTTCATTTTTACCTAAATACCACTCTTAATCATACATATATCATTTAATAATCCATTAAATGCTTCTGCCAAAAAAAAAAATCCATTAAATACTTCTATTAACCAAATTTTTTAAAACGCATATATTTTTAAACACATCCATTTTGTCTTTGGCCAATTAAACACATCTATTGTAATATTTTTATTAAAAGAATTACTCAAAATTTCCTTTATTTGCTAAAAAAGAGTAATCATTTAAAAGGCGCATAAAGGAATCACACAAAAGCATACTTGAAAATGTTCATATTTGTATGGGGAGGTTAACTTTCTTGCTGATCCTTTAGATGATTTGTGTATATTTAATTACTAACCATTTGCCTTTTTGAATGAATTCTTGATTTTTAGTGGGAAAAAATGAGAAAGCTAATTTTGGTTCCACTACTTTTATGATTTTTTTTTTATGTGGGGCCCCCATATGTCACGTTCTACATCTATCACCGTTAGGTGGTGGCGTTTAGTTTTCTTTCTTGTTAGGTAGTCTTGGTCCTCTTTGTATGACTTTTTCTTGATGGATTGAAGCCTTCATTACTTATTGAAAAAAAAAAAACATCTAATTTGCTGAGACAGTGAGACTAATGGAACACAATACGGAAGTTAATGTATTTCCATTTTTACTTTTAACAATTTTATCAAATAAATAAACTTTTCTTATTAAATGGAGTGAATCGGGACTCGTCATCCACTCAATATTGAAATATAAAATTTTGTGGGTATAGAAAATAAATGAAGTCGCTCTTTAATTTTTTTTTATTTTTAAATTATCAGATTCAATATTATTTTGTTCAAATTATTTTCACTACTTAATTATACTTTTATTTATTACTTATTATTAGGTTAAAGGATAAAAATGCACCAAATTTTTTTAGCAAGGATGTATGGTATTTTTAACTTTTATTTGGTAAAATTTTGTGTCGAAACTTTTAAAAATAGAGTAAATTTATCCTCCTGTTAGAGTTGATCGTGAGTTAACAACTTACATTTTTTTCCTTCTTAGGGCTCAAACTTATACTGAAAGGTATTCGCTGGTCAACCTTTAAATCCATTATCATCAGCTCGTTAGCATTTCCAGCGCAGAATCGCCTATGCAAACCAACACACCTCCAAGATTGTAAAACAAAGAAAGCAGAAATCTATCAACAGCAAGATCAAACTAGAAATGAATAATTAAGATATGTCTTATAGTCAATCATTGAGCCAAAACGCAAGAAGGGAAGATGCTATTAAGATTTGAACAAAGAAATTTCTGAGATGGAAGGGATCATGATGCTATGCAGGGTTGTGCAAAAGTCCTTCAATTCTGTCTGACCCAGTTCAACCCAAGATGGCCCTATTTTGTCCAATCCTTATAAACATTGGTCCTTTAAGACAAAAAAGATTAAAAAAATCAGACTATTTTTTTGAGTTAAACTGAAAAGAAGATTCGACATTTGGACCACTTAGTCTAGTTCAATCTTATTAATTTATTTTTGACAAATGTTTTTAAGTGTAATTTATACTAAGAAGGTGATTGCATGAAGATTTGTTGAGTTTGTTTCTAAATTGTTGGTGTAATATAGTATTGTTAAAGTTTGTTGAATGTTGTTTTTGTTGAAGTTATAAATTTAAATCATTTAGATTGTAACTAAAATATTTTTTTCTTGTTAAAAATTATTTTGAATTTATTATAATTATAAGTGATCTTATTATTTTAATTGAGTTTATTAGGTTGAAATAAATTATTACCTCTCATAGAAGAAAAAATACAAAAAAAATAGCTAAGTGAGTAATAGACTAATTGGATCAATCTCTCAATTCTATGGACCAAGTCTGATCCTGTTAATTTTTAGGTTATCACCAGACAATATTAAATTATTGGTTGTCTAATCCAGTCTTTTTTATAAAAGAGATCAAATTTTGGATTAGGCCAAAATTGATTGTGGTCCAATCTTTTTATGCGGCCCTAATGTCAAGTGCGACCACTTCAACAAATTAAAATTTACACACGGCCAGTTACAGAGGAGACAAGAACAGTGATGATTGTTATCAAGCCTGTCTTAAACTCAATCAATCCAAAGTAATAATGAAATGAAAGACCAAAGCGATCACGTAACATTATTTCTAACTACAAAGAAAATTTTTACCTCTCGATGAGCGTTCTGAACTTCTGATGACCTCAATCAAGTTGCAGAACCCCCACACTACTGACACAAATGAAAATTGAAACCCAAAAAATATTTCACCTTCTTCAAAAACCCAAATCTCGACCTCTAAAGATGATCAATCAACAGTGCTTCAATCTTTGGCCTCGCAATCTTAAGATCTTCAATTCACCACCTACGAGCCACCACAGATCACGAAATCCACTGATGCAAATACATCTCCAAAGACGCCGAACATCTGGAACCCGGTGCGACCCTCACATCTTCCTCCGCCGTAGATACATCCACGCCACCATCCTTGCCAAACTCACTAAACGTGGAGGTACCCTTCGTAAATCCTCCAATAGAGAGGAGTCATTTAAATTTCCTTCGGAAGTATCCAGGCCATGGTCGCCTGTGAGAGGTGGAACCCCTACCTCCGCCTGGTCGCACTATCGTTCGGCGCGTCCAGCTCTGTCTCGACGGACTCTATGCTCCGTGAAACACCCTAATTTCATACAACTACAGTTAATCATCTTCTATCATGATATTAAAAGACTTTACATATCATAATAGAAAAGGGGACATCCTAGCCTATTATAGTGAAAAAAGAATTATCCTTCGCTCTACCATGATATCTTAGATAAGCCAACTTAATTAACATGAGCTAGCTCATACTATGGTAGAAAAATATTTTTACACAATAATTGGGCTACTATAGTAGAAAAAACTAAAAGTATTATTTTAAATATTTAACAACTAAGTTCACATCTATTATAGTAGAAAAGAAGTGAACCTTCCGTCGTGCAGTCTACCATAATATGAAAGAAAGGAATCAATTGTATATAAGCTTCAAATACATGCCCTCATGTAGATTTTCCAACACACAATCCGATCAGGGAAATAACCATGACAACCTAATATAGGCTCTGCCTACTCTGATTATGTTAACAATTAGTTATATAATTTAGCTCTTCCAAACATATGCCATAGTTATATGATCAACAATCTCAGATGAAATAAAAATAAATAAATAAATGAAAAATAAAGCAGCAATGCCTCTGGTCAAATCCCCTCACCCTGGGGCCTAGAGGCTAAAAGAATATAATTCATAACAAATCTTATTATTCAATAAAGTCAAAATAAAAAAAAACAAAAATGTAAATCCTAAGAGTAGCAATAGGGTTTGTCTTTCTGGGCCATACTCCTCAAGAAGCTGTAGGTCCCAATGTCTGCTCGCTAGTTGAAGCTCTGCTCGTTATTCCTACAACATTTAAATAAAAGTAGGATGAGACAGGGTTTTAATAACCTCTTAAAGGTTACGGTGTATCCAAAACTGGTAGGTAACTTCGTTTGGTGAGTTTTCACAAATAATCACTTTAACATTATTCTCATAATGTGGAAGAAAAGAAAACATTACCTTTTTTGTTAACAATTAATATAATTGGCATACTTGACTAGGAAAAATCTAATATATTTAATGTTAGAATTGCACAAGCATATTCTAATATATATATATATATATAACCATAATCTTGTCATTCAAACAACAAAGACTAGCAACCACAATCATAACGTGATCCATATTCTATTCATAAGTAGTTATAAAAACATATTAGAAAAACAGGATGGTCAGGATATTCATTATTATCCTCTATTTTCTTCCTTATCTTCTCCTTATTTTCACAGGCTGAGATTTTAAGTGATAGGAGATAGTGCCTTCCTAAAAGTTCCATCGCTCCACATCAAACCTTAATCTCCTCCTTTCGACTATAAGGGGTGCCCAAATAGTACCAAACTTGACCTGACCCTAGTCGAATGGCTCAGGGTAACACAAGTACAACTCATAGCTTCTCAGTGCATGCCACATGGGAGCAAGTATGTGATCACGATCCAACCTTATTTCCTCAATTTAACCCATTACTTATAGCCATCTCATGATACACATATGACAGTTGTTATATATTAGTCAGCATAAACAAAATGCAATGTCACAATTAAGAGTAAGCACATGCCAATCAATCATCAACTAGCTTGTGTGACAAATAGTATTATCTATCTAATCTTAAATTTCATGTAATTCCAGTCAAGTAGTACTCCTGAAGGGTTATATTAAGCATTATATTATTCAAGGTTCCAAGTCCTTTTGATCATTACTAGACTGAGTTCTCACAAAAATATTTTATAATAGACATGCTTATTAAATTCAATTCATTGTAAGTATTATTAAAATGGCTACTTGCCAAATGATGCATGCAGAGTAATTTAAAAGAAATTACCTAGGTTCTAGTTCATTAAAAGAATCCAAGATCTCTCTATAAGAGATCTTCTAACTAACTTAGACATCAAAGCGAAATTAAGAGGTCCCTTAGACAACTGCTAACACCTTTCCAAACAATAATTTAAAGAATTAGGATTACAAAAAAATTATTTTAATTATTTATTAATCTCAATTTATTTCAAATACTCGTGGAAGTTATATTTAACTCTAGAACTATTTTCATTAAACTCTACTCATTTTATTTTAGATGTTTCTAATCTTAGAGCTTCCCATAGATTTACCAAAGGAATTCTAAATCATATTAACCATTAATTTTTAACTTTAAAGTACTTGTCAGCATGTTCTATAAGTTCAAAGCATTTAATAAGTTAAATTTTCATTCCTAAATAATTAAAATAAATTTTAATTAGTTATAATATATTCCCTAGAGTTACTTTTAATTTATAAATTGCTTTACAGAAGTCTAAAATAATTTTTACAACTCTCAAAGTTACTCAGAATTTCTAAAAACTATTTCTATAATCTCAATATAGTTATGGAGTCATAACTCAACAATTCTACAACTCTATCCAATTCTTCAAATTTTAAATCATCTAAAATTAGTGATTTTAACTAGAACAAATTCTAGGATACTTACCTAACCTTAAAAGCTTTAGTCTAATCCAAAAATATCTATATAGCTTCCCTAGAATTTCTTCTCACCCACTCTGCAAACGCCCACTCTGTTCTCTTGTAATTTCCCTCATTGTCGACGTGGAAAAGAGAACTAAGTAAGTATTTGGATTAAAAAATTTGCAAATGAGGTTAAGATTCAATTAAAGTTAGCAAATTAATATTAGAAAAAAAATCAGTAAATATAAAGTGATTTATATTTGAATGTTTTTTTTTCATAGGCAAGTTAAATAAATTGAAATTCATTGGATGATTTGATTCAAAAGTCAATTGAGATGTTTAATAAAAAAATAAATATGAATTGATATATATATATTGACTAATTAATAAGTAAAAAATATTAAATATTAAATTATGAAAACCTAAAATCTTAATTGGTATGATTTACAATTATCAGCTATACGCCTTAATCTGCCCTATCCAGTTAAAAAATTTCTCATAAGAAAGACATATGAGGGAGTAAATTATAAAAATGCAAACACATATTTTTTGATTAAAAATATCATTTACGGCCAACAAATTTAGAAATATCATTATTTAGTCATGGCAAGCCTCATTTATTCCCATCTTTTTTGTATTCAAATAATCTTGCTCAAGGTAACACCTTGGTTGTCCCATATTCAGGTTATGGATCACTAGGCAATTTAATTAGTTAATCAATATAACACATGATCTAAATTTCTATAAATTTTATAATATATTATATTTTTTTTAATAAAACAATCTATTATGTTTATGAGTATAGATAAAAAGATGAAGATTATTTCAAATTTCATATGCATGCAAGAAAAGACGATAAGTTGAGCAAGTCGTCAAAAAGCAAAGCGTGGAAGGGTGATTCTTGAAGATCAGGTAGTGGGATCAATGTAATTGCTTATCTATTTTTTTTAATCTAAATCCTCTAATATAATATATTTGATATTAGTCTAGGTTTTTTAAAATCTTAATTATATTTGGTTCCAGTATAATTTAAATAAATATTATTTCTTGAGAAAGTTAATATTATATTTATTTAATCTCACCCAGTCTTGTAAATTTTTCTTTCTTCTAAAATATATCTTGAAATCAAATCCTCAGATTTTATTTCATTCTATGTATAAATGTTCCTTATTCAACTAATTAGATGATAAATTCAAATTATCATGGCATAATCTCTTTCCAATATTAATTAAGTTCTAAAAATTAAGATGTTATGATTTTTTTTTCCTAAGCTCAAACTATCTTAAACTATTTCAAGCACGACCTTATCCTATTTTTAAACTCAAAAATAATTTTAAAAAATTTCTTGAAGATAGAGGATGTTACACTCTACTCACAGATGAACGAGGCACTAATTTTCACTCCGTGCTCTGCTCTCAAATGAAGGGTTCGAAGCTTCACTCATGACAATTGAGGAGGAAGAAGATGGAGAAGAGGAGAACATTGAGAAAGACGAAGGAGCGGAGAAGCTTTAGTGGTGGCCATGCGTAGCTTTGTTTGTTTTTTTTTTTTTAAAAAAAAAATTACCATGTGGCAGATAAAGATAACCACACAGTTAACTAATGACGGCAGGGCAAAATTATTGTTTTCTTTTGAAGTTTTATGATAAAATTGCTTTAAATAAAATATTTTAATATTAGGCAATTCTTGTAAAAAAATTTCAGGATAAGTTTGCCTTTTTAACTCATCGTTAATTATACAAACTCTTTTCGAACTCTATGTGTGCGCACACCGAACAACTGCATAATATAGGATTTTATTCTGCATATGTATGAGAAAAATTATACCCCTTCATCTCAATTTATAAAATATTTTTAAATAAAATCATATATATTAATAAAATTTATTAAGTACTTCCCCATTTTAAATTATAAGATACCTTTAGGGAAGATTTGACATCCCAAAATATAAGATACTTTGAGAAGATTAAGGTTTTATTAAATAAGCTTATTTCAATACTACCCTTTTCCTCTCTATAATTAATTTTCATCCTTTCTCTTTTTAATATACTCCCTCCATCCAAAATATAAGATACTTTTAGATAAAATTTTACATATCAATAAATCTCATTAAATACATTTAACAGCCTTATCTTTTCAAAATAAAAATATAAACTTCTCAAAATACCCATCATTTAATATATTGACAAAAAAAGTGATGGAAATTAGTTTAGAGAGAGAGAGAAGCATAATATTAAAATTGATACGTTTAATTAAACTTTAATATACTCAAAGTATCTTATATTTTGAAATGGAAGGAGTATTAAATAATGGATATTTCTAAAAGTTTATATTTTTATTTTAAAAAATAAAATTAAATATATTTAATGAGATTTATTGATGAGTGAAATTTTTTTAAAAAGTATTTTATAATTTAAAACAGAAAGAGCATGATTTACAATCTCATTTTTTTAAGACAAAACTATAAATTTTAAAAATTCTGTTTAATTAATGCTTTTTTATAAAAAAAATATTAAAAAATATATAATAAAAAAATATTATTAAAATATCTTACATTTTAAAATATTTTTTTTTACAAATGTCTTACAAATTAAAAAAAAATATTACCCAAAAAGTTATTGATAGACATTTCGAATTTTCATTGCGGAAGGTGGCGTCAGATCTCTGCAATCAATTGGAACGAATGGAATGAAGTGTCAATTTCTTCGCCTGAGTCAACTTTCTTGGCTTCTTCGCTAATAAATCCAAATTAATTCTCGTGGAGAATATAATAGCAAGATAATAAAATTAAAATTACCTAAAATCAAATTTTATTCTGGACCTGACATCAATAATACAAAGCAATGGAGATGGATGAATAGCAACACACAAACACTACCAAAAACTTTCACCGGTACAATAAACTGATTATGAACTGAACTGTCAAATTCTCTTCATGCTCTCCACACACGTTCTCAAATCACGTACCATCGTAATAGTTTTCTACCTAGAGGATGAGATTCCCTAAGGCAACGGAAGCGACGATGAAGATGAATCCAGCAAAGGCACGAGAAGCTGCAGAACTAGGAGGAGGAGGAGGTTGGGGGGTGGACGACGTCGGAGAAGGCGACGATGTCGGAGACGAAGCATCGGAGACGACGACGGCTAATTTCTGGCCGCCCTGGCAGTGCTGGCCAAAGCTGCAAATGAAGTAGTGGCTTCCGGTTTCATTGAGGGTGTAGTTATACGGGCCGGTGGTGACCTTCAGCGTGTTACTATTTTCACTGCAAGAATCGTATGATGCTTTCGGCACTTTGACGACGTCGTGTTGACCTGTAGCGAATTGGAACGCTACCAAAAGTAAAAGCAGGGGGGGGGGAATAGTTAGTCTAGAAATAAAAAAAGAAAAGGGTTTGAATTAATTAATAAATAAATGGGAAATAAAATTATAGACGTACAGAGAGTATCGTTGAGTCGAAAGGTTTTATCGGAGACCCAGGTAGTGTAGAATTGGGCATTATCGGGGATCCTCCATCCGGTGGAGTCTCCGACGACATGGACGGCGGCTGTGGCGCAACGGAGAAGAAGAAAAGGAAGAAATAAAGCGGCAAGGGAAAGGCAGGTATTGGCCATGGTTATGGAATGGAGATATATGAAGAACAAGTATGTGTGTGTGTGTATAAGAATGAGAATGAGAAGGTTGATGAAGAATGAATGAGTGGAAGGGGAGGCATGGAGGGTATAAATAAGAGAAGAGGGTGGAATATTCAACACGGTAGGAAGGGAGGACTCAAGTGGGTCCGTGTTGTGTTGAATGCGGGTCGTCCTGTACTCCTGGGTCGCCCTTTCCTTTCTCACCAGCCCAGTCAAACCACTACGTTTCTTCTCCCGGCCCTTCCTACACTGAGACTTCAATTCATACTTTCTCCCCGCGCATTTGTTAGTTACATCAAGTTTTCTCAAGTTATTTTCTCAATTTTAAAAATATTTTCCAGAAAATTATAAAAAAAAACAATATTTCAAATCAATAAGAGAATTTCATTGCAGGATGGAATATTATATCAAATTAAAATTAAAGAATTTTGAAAATTCAACTAATTTAACGCGAAGATGGGGGCATCGTTCGGCAATGTCTTAAATCTTAATCACATCACAAGCGTGGGCCAAAGTCTGCACGTGGGACCCAGGAGAGAAAGTTCAACAACGTTCACCTGTGTTCTCTGAACTCTAGCCTTTTCGGTTGCAAGGCGCTGGAATTGTGGAAAGTCACTCCCCTCCAGCCTCAGCCTTCTTAATTTACCCAAAGTCAACACAGACTTCCCAAACCCAATTGCACTGCAACCTCGTTTTTCTCACGTTGTTGATTTTTCTGTTTGCTCAAAAGCTGTGAATTTCTATGCATACTTATTTGTGTACTAATAATTCTCAACTTTCATTTTCTCCATTTGTTGACGAATTTGATTTATTAGAAATCATGATTTTCTGTTACAGCAATATGGTGCTATAAAAAAAAAAAAAGATATATGGAGTGACCTAAATAAGCAGGCTCCACATTATGTATTTATCTCCCTTCTTCTTATAATATTGTGCCATTATTAAAGAAATAGAACTAATTTGTTCGTCAATACTTTATTGTATGTGTTTATTGCAAATTCCTTTTCGGTAAGAAAAAACATGTTCCTATCATTTGCATCGTAATTTAACTCTTTTGATGAGTTGAATTTCCATCATGTTAATTTAGAAAGCTATGGCATTGAGAAGAATCATAGATTAAATAGACATGATTAAATATTACACTGCTCAAATGTGAGGTGGGAAAAATAAAGAAACAAGAAGATTGGATCATCAACTATAACGAGGAATGCCTAATCAAGGGTACATTTCTGTGACGAGGGTTAATTGAAAAGAATAAAAGTCCATTAGACAGTGAGCTTTGTGTCTTCAATCTCTGACTCAATAATTAAACACTAAAAGAAGAACAGCAACACTAGTTGTTATAGCCAACATGTAAGAACATCCAATTCCCTGCAAGGCAAAATACATGTCAGAAACATTGACCAACAGCGATTAACACCCCCCCCCCCAAAATGAAACATGTATCTTAAAGCAGGAAACTTGTGACTGTGTCTGCTACTAATTATATCAGATAACACCTAATAATGAACATATGGTGCAACATTCACCATATTGGTTTATTAAGCTTCCCCTGAAACGGAGTATAATAGGTATATAGGGCAAAAGAGATGTGAAGAGTGGTTACAAATAGTTAATGACTTTTAAGAAATATGAAACAAAGTATACTCATGAATTGATATTTTCATGGTATATGTATTCCATACCTTGAAGGAAAGAAGAGAAGAGGTTGCTGAAGAAGCCTTTAGGCCCGTGAAGCCAATGTTATAGGCAATGCTTCCATCAGCCTTAAACAATCCGAAGTTTCTTTCTGATGTTGGACCAGGTTTCAAGTTTTCATTAAACAAAGCAAACACATAAGCCCTTGCCTTGATCTTTGGCCTATAAGGAGTCCCTTTCTTCTTCAGAAGCCTCTTTCTCAGATGATAATTGTAAGTCCTGGCATTCTCCACTGTGGCTCCGGCTTCATTCGCGTCCCCACGAGAAGCCCAACCTGTCTCAGACACAATAACCTCCATCTTCTCAAACCCAGCCTTCTCCAAAGCAGCATAGGCTGCATCAACCATGGCCTCAAACATGTTATCATAGTGAAGCTTTGTCTTTGCATCATAAATCCCTGGGCTTTTCTTGAAGAGAGCATAGTTAATGTCAATATGTTCAGGATCATTCTTATAGGCCAGAAAAGGGTATGCATTTATGAAGAAAGGAGTGCCAATCTGTGAGAAGAACTGCAAGAGAGGCTTCATGAATGGGACAATGTCTTCTCTGAAAGTGCAGGAAGATGGAGGGAAGGAATTGGCAAAAACAGCCTCAGAATGCGGACTTGAAACCTGAATGTCATCCGCTAAATTAAGCCTATCAAGGGCATTGTAGACATTTCTCGCTGCAGGAAGAAGGACTTCCCAGAGCTCCAAATCTGCTCCTCCCAGGATTTCATTTCCCACAGCAATCCCTCTGATTTTAGTTCCTGGAAGAAATGGCTGAACGTTCTCTTTGATCCAAGTTATGGCTTGATCTTCCCCTACACTGATTTCTTTCAAGAATTCATTTGGAAGTCCAACCACAATCGCAATCCCAGACCCTTTGAAGGCCGTGAGAACACTCTGATCAGCATCATATATTCT
Organism: Prosopis cineraria; assembly: GCF_029017545.1. Taxonomy (NCBI): domain Eukaryota; kingdom Viridiplantae; phylum Streptophyta; class Magnoliopsida; order Fabales; family Fabaceae; genus Prosopis; species Prosopis cineraria. The sequence continues at coordinate 8,485 of NW_026556167.1, read as the reverse complement.
GATGTTATTGATCTTTGCAGCTTTAAGCAGTGTAACCACACTGTGAGGTGAAGGCAGATTATCTGCTATCCTACCATAGTTCACTCCATATGTTCCTGTAAAGAACTTATCCCCCATAACTGCATTTCAAACAAGCCCAAACAAAGAAAAAACACAAGCTGGTTTAGAGAAACACATTTACACTAATAAAAAATATTCCAAGCAAAAAGCTGTCTGTTTTCATGCCAATAACTGAGATATGTTTAAACTTTTCAAGACTAAAAAAGACAAACATCTCAGTGGATGATGATATACCATGGGAAGTTAATACAGAGAAGGTGAGAAGAAGAAGAAGGCAAGAGAGAGAAGAAGAGAAGACCATTTGGGAATTATTGAGCATTATTATTATTTAGAAATGAAGAGGCATGCATTCCAATGATGGAAAGAATGTGGGGAAGGAGGCCACATTATGTAATTCAGTAAAATGGGTAACGTCATTATTAGTGAAGGGCAATCCATAAACAATCCATGTGATGATGCAATACCTTTCCTGCAGGCATGCCATTAGAACCCATTAAGATTCTTGGCCTTGCTCGAAAGAAGAAAACTAAAAAGGAGAGGAAATATTTGAGAAAGATTCTTAACCTGGAGACAAAGATGGTGTGTTTGAAAGAGGATGCTTTTGTAGGACTTAGAGAATAGATTCTTCCTTTCCAGACCCCTTTTGCCTCCGGATCTTAAAGTTCACTTTTTGTTGTTTTGTTTCAAAGTCTAGTGTTGTGTTTTCGTTTACTTTTGTCTCTAGAAACCTACTAGAAGTAAGCGACTCACCAAATACTTTTCTTGTCCTCATGGGTCACTGGGTAAACTGGGTTCTTAAACTTCTTCTAAGCAACCTCGCAAATCACCCACAGGCTGCATGAATTACATTTGGTGATATATATATATATATATTTGTGCGTGTCTGTGTGTGTGTGCGTGTGTGTAAAGTAATAAACAATTCGGATGGATAGCAGGACAATTGATATTGATATTCAATTGATATATGGACTTGGACTTAGGCAGCTTCATTATTTGCTTTTATCAACATATAGATATTATTAATATATTATTAGAAATAAAATATTTTCTTTATTATAATTTTGTTGCCAATAAAATAATCTCTTATCCTAACTAATGCATTACACTTGGTTTGATTTACTATCCTTGTCTCTCTGTTGATTATTTCCCCCCTTATAATATAATGATGATGTTTAAGTATTATTTGTAATAAATGACTAGAGGCTCTTTTCTATTAATAAATTACTGTATTTCAAAATTAGTTTGTTCAATTATTATTTTCTTATTCTTATATATTTTTAATATGATATAACAAAAATTTTCAGATTTTAACCATATACTGATGACAACACTAATATCATGAACATTTTTTATTGAGAAAATGATAAATAAAATTTATTTGAAATGTATAAATGATAATTTGATCCCTCGAAATGTTATAATTTTTTTAAAGTTTCTAAAGACTTTTCTATTATTAATGAATTTATATAAATTATTAAATTATCCTTATTGAAAATTAATGATTTATAAATTTTCTTTTTATATTCACAATAATACAATAGCAAATAAGAAATTTAACATGTGAAGTTGTGATTTCCTATTGCATTGTTACGAATATAAAATAGAAAGTGCGAATATAAGAAAAAGAGTTGTGAATAATTTATTTTCAACTACAGCAATTTAATAATTTATATAATTCATTAATGTCAGAAAAATTTCTAAAGACTTCAGAGAAATTATAATATTTTAAAGAATTAAATTATTATTTATATATTTTAAAAAGATTTTATTATCATTTTTTCTTTTTTATTTTACCTATCCAATATAATGTATGTAATACTATTAAGAACGAGTATTGATTACTTGATTATAAATAAATTTTTTTATTATTTTTTTCATCTCAAATTATAAAATATTTTTAGACAAAATTAAATATATTAATAAAATTTATCAAATACACTTTATAATTTTATTGTTTTAGAAAAAATTATAAACTCTTAAAGATATTCTTAATTTAATACTTTATTTGTAAAAAATATTAAAAAAAGAGATATATAAAAAACATAATATTAAAAAATCGTTATCAACAAAACTTTATTTCTATAAAAATATTTTATATTTTAGAATATTAAATTTTTTAAAAAATATTTTATAAATTTAAAATGAAGATAGTATAACTTCAATCTCTTTTGCTTGACTTTGCCCCTCTACTGTAGAAAAAACCATTCACACACACACACGTGTGTGTGTGGGGATTATTTGAGCCCATGATATTGCAATATTCCATTGGAATGACAGTTAATTATGCTAGTGGAGCCCGTCCAAATAAATTAAAAAAAAAATTGGGGTCAGCCTTAACAAAATTATACATTTTTAATATTTAGGTCTACTTGAGCGGTCTAAATAAGTCTAAAAAAATTTAAACAAACTCAATTATATTTACACTTAACCCAAATAGATGAATAACATTTTACAGTTTTTTAAAATACGTCAGATAAATCAAATATTAATTAATTCTTTAATTCTTAGCTTTTATACTAACAAAATATATGTATGAGTACAGTATTATATATATTTACTTAAAAATTAAAAATATTAATATTTTTATTCTTTTTAATATATAAAATATCTTTAAAATATTTAAATTCATTTAATATTGATTTTAAAATTTAAAAACCTACAATTTTTAAAAAAATGAGTCTTATACATTTTTTAAGTATTTTAAAATGCATATTTTATATTTTTTTTATAATACTTAAAATAATTAATTTAAAAATAAAAATTGAAATTTGTTTTTTCTAAGAAAAGTGAAAAAAAATTAGCAATTTTAATATTCAAATTGACCTAAATAAACCTAAAGCCTCAGAGTGTTAGAATCGAATTTGATTATATAAGTTTTTTATAAGTTTAAAAATTTTAAGTTTAATCTGAATAAATCCGACTTGAATTGAGTATAGCTCATCCAAATTACCTACTCTAAAATTAATGTGGGAAAAAAAGTGATAAAAACAAAAAGGCAGCTCTTTATTCACAGTACGATTTCAAACGCTAAAGATATACAAATTGCAAAACTTTCAGGAACACTACGAATTGAAAAGATGACTTCTCTTATTTTGCAGTTAGAGTATATGTATGCCTCTGATCAGATTTATGGCTCCACTCTTTGGCTTCCTCGTCTTCTTCAGCATCCCACAGGAATTTAGCGTAAGAAGCAAGCACATAACTGCAAATGATTAGGCCCTCCGCATTAGTTTCATAAACTAGGAAGAAACAAAGCCAAGTCTTTACGGAAAGCTTAATTCAATAATTGTAGATTAGATTATCAATAAAATGATGATCATAATTCCAACAAGGTTAGTTCTAGTGAAAAAAACTAATCTTTTGTAATGCAGCAAATCAAGGTTCAAGAAAAGATACCCACTATATATGCATTATTTTGTAGTTAGATAAATGTTTTTTTAAAAAAAAATGCACTTATCTCATTTCTTTTTATAGAAAAACACATTTTTTTATTTGCCAAACCTTACTTCCAAAAAAAAAAAATGATGAACATAAAATGAAGGATCATTTTTCACCAATCATGAGGGGCACTTTGAACAGCTTGATCATAATAGACTTCAGCTCGATCTGAGTCCTTCTCCGTTTGCCATATCAATTCTGCATAGAGAGACAGAAGACTGCCATCTCCTGGATTCGCCAACACAGCCCTTTCAAGATACTCCTTTGCTTGCTCATAATCTCCAACCACCTATTTACATTTTAAAAATCAGAAAAATCCCAACAACAAAAAAATTAACATGCCATGATCATTAAGTTAAATATATACTAATTATTGTACCTCTTTCAAGAACTTGGCATAATTTCCAAGCAAAAGAGCATTATTGGGGTTAGTTAATATCATCTTCTGATAATAAGCATCCATACTATCACCCCCACCAGTACAGATATCGCATCTACTTCCATGTCCACCACATCCACTGCCTCCCTTTCCATCGCCCATCATTTCTACTTCCTCTTCATGCTTCACCATTCTGTTACCCAAACCAGAGCTCAGTAGAATTTGAGAGTAAGTTTTTTCAAATGGGTTTTTGCTTCATCATCACTTTCTTTCACCTCAAAGTCCTGTTCATTCTTATGGGAGATCATACAACGTAGATGTGGTAAGCGATTTTTGCCGTTAAGCTTTGATGGGTTGAGAAAGTCTATGTCGGAGGTACAGGATTGCGTTGCATCTTTTGAGTTGGTCAGTGAAACTGATCTCGTCCAAGGAAGATAGAGAATGGGTTCTGACTCAGGAAAGGAGCAATCTTTGGAATAATGATGTAGCCATGAGCTATGAATTGGAGCTGAGGAGCTTCCAAGTAGCATGTTTTGCAGTTTAGAAACACAAGATGGTGACACAAAATATGAAAAAGAAAGCACTTGCAGAATACAAGAGCTTGCTTCCCCAGTGCAGAGAAAGATAAGTTTAGGAAAAGCAGAGATCGTATAGAATAACAGAGATGTATGTGTGCGCGTATATATAGAGAGAGAGAGAGATTTTGAACAAAAGCTCATAATAAGATCTAAAGTGTAGAAGCTCACCGAACCAATTATTGGGATAAAGTGTCAATAGAAACAAATCAAAAAGTCGCACATAGATTGAAATTAAGCAAGCCGTAATAAACCAAAAAAGTCATAAACTTGTAAAGATTTTGAGTTAAGAAAAAAATGAACGGCCACGAGTTGGTATGATATGGCATGTGGGCAAGTAACAGAAAGTGACATCCCTTTTGCCTTAGCACTTTCAGACTCCAAATTAAGGCTAATAAATTATAGGTCAATTAGAGTTAAAGAATAAAGATTAAACTTGATGAATTATCTATTTAAATTTATTTTGATAAGAGTTTAAATTTAAAAAAATAACATTTTTAAAATCAGGCTTTAAAACTTGCTTTAATAAGCCCTAAAGGGGTATTTAAGTTTGGGCGGCCTTTTTAAGTTCGTTTTATTTTTATTTCTAAAAAATAAAATATTTTTAATTTTTAAATTAAATTTGAAATTTACAATATACATTTATATTTTAATATACGAACTTCTATTTATTTATTTTAAATATTTGAATATTATAACTTATATCTAAAAAATATAAAATTTTTAATTAAATATTTTAATTTAAAAAAATCAAAAAAAAAGTAAGAACAAGTTTACAAGCCCAACTTTTAAGCCTTTTGAATAAGAGTAAAGTTTAAAAAAATAATGAATTTTAGAATAACCAAGCCCATGAGCTTAAACTCTTAAGAGATAAGATCATGATCGGTCAGACTTGCCTATTTTTTATCTCTAGGGTCAACACCTTATAAAGGGAAATTTTCCGGCTTTCATTATTAGTGAAGAAAATACGGTGGTTACAATAACATTTAATGGAAATACGGGTTAGATAAATAGTATCAGTTCACAATATACTGGTACAAGAGATATGTACAGCAAAAGGTTAATCCACATAACCGGTTCATTTTAATCATGGAGCGGAAGATCGATCACAATTACTTTACTAGCTTCTAGTTGACAGGACCATGTCATGGCAGCTTGAGCTTTTCTTAACCATCCAAGAAGCAATCAAGGTTATAAAAAGACGGCCAGGACAACAATAGACAACAGTAGAAAATATAGGACCCAGAACATGTCCACCAATAAAAAGACAACCTTTAAGATGGAATATCACAATTATTCTGAAGATCTCGCTTTTGAAAACCAAGGCAAGAAAAATCCAAAGCACCAACCTCTCAACTCAGATAGATAATTCTGCGGCACTCCCCCCAGTGATCATTGATATTTTTTCATTACAGACAGTGGGACACGCCCATAGAAAATACTTTCTTATTTTCTTTGCCTTCTCTTTTGGCAGAGAGGTCAGAGAAACCAACAAAACTTGTCGTCTTCGTCAATCATCACATTGGACGCCTCTTGAAGTGGCATCAAGTAATTAAAGAACGCTATTACTAACCCACTTGCTCCAATCGGCCCTCAGTAGTCTATATGCACTAATGAGTTTGGTGAAAATACCAGCACCGTCGAATAAAAGTTATATTGTGAGACTGATAATTATATCCTCGCATCATGACATTTAAGGCGGTAATTTGAATCAAACTTAATAAATCAGCCTAAATAAATTTAAAAATCTTAATATTGGGTTTGATAGTTTATTTTTTTTTATTTTAAGCTTATTTGAACTGCTCGAATAAACTCAAAAAAATTTGAGCCAAGCTGAACTCAAATGGGCTTAATTTAAATTTCAAATTATTTTTTATCTTAATAAAATAGATAAAAATTAAAATTAAATAAAAAATAAAATAATATTTAATAATTCAGTATTTGGATCAATTAATAAGCCCAAAGCTTAAGAAGTTAGAGTTAAATTTAAATATATAAATTTTTTTTATATATTTTATAAATTTTAAGTCTGATCTAAATAAATATAGCTAAAACATCTAGTTTTAAATAAGCCTGATCTATTTAAATTATTAATTCTAAACATGCTGTGCCAACCTAGAGACCGTATTGGGTCTAATCTAACAGTGGAAAGAAAAAAAAAAGATTGTGAAACGTGGTAGTAGCCAGCAAGATATCTCATGTGTAAAGTTCAGGGGAAATACACCTGCACAGTTGACAGATTAATTTAATACTATTTAACTTACGTCCAACACAATAATGCCTCCAAATTCCAATCATCAAACCCCTTACTTTCAGTCCATAGGAAAGATAAGGTTGCTCACTTCACACCATGCATTTTATTTTCCAAGGCTCTTACAAATTCCAAAAAGAAAATACATCAGCAGGGTTTATATAATTTTTATTAGATTCCTATAATTTATTTGTTAGAATTGAACCCTTATATTTTTACCAATTAAACACATTAATCCTTCCTATCATTAAATCAATAAAATACTTTAACACTATTAAGTACATGTTTAGATTACTTGTTAATTGAGGTTAGAGAAAGTCCAACCTCAGTTGAAATAAAAAAAACTCATTAAATGTTTTGGATGAAAAAAATTTTGAACGAGCATTGATTGCAAAGTCAAATGAGAAAGCTTTTTTGACGCACATTATGAATATTGGTTGGGCATTTATTGTCAGATTCCTCTTCCGGTCCATATTCTCTCACTTTACCCCGCGCATTCTTCACTTTAATAAGCACCAACAGTTATCTCCAACATTGTTGCCACTAACCATATCAGTGCTAGCCACAATTGTTTGTCCATGGAAGTCGAGGATCATCGTGTCTGCTTTGCTTTCCTTCATTCATTGAAGTAGAGAGGGAGATGACAAATGTACGGTGGTGGGAGAGGGAGATGATGCTAGTGGTGGGGAGAGGGAAAAGCAAAGGGAGGGAAGGAGTATAGAAGGGAGATGAAGTTGAAAGGGTTTGCAAAGACTCTGCAAGATAGAAAAAAAAAACAAACGGCTTAGAGGAAAAGAGGAGCAAAAGGAAGAAGGTGCTCACTGTGATACTATGTATATTTTTGAGTGTATATGCATGGCACTCAACTTTGAGGAGGAAGAAGATGATTGTACTGTGGTTTTATTACTTAATATTTAATTATAATTTATAAACTAAGACAAAGTAAAGGAAAAACAATTAAAATCTTGTTTCATTATTTAATTAAAATACACTCCATTTAATATAACTTTATTTGTGAAACATTAAATAGAGGGGAAAAATATAAAGATTAAAATGAAATAAGATTTGTATACTAAAATTAAATTGTAGATTATATAAATTGAATATTTTATAATTTATGAATTTATTTTAGCTCTTTTGAATATTTCAAATTTATTGTTTAATTTTAGCTTTTTAAAAATTAAGATATTTGACTTATTATGTATTTTGTATTTGTATTTAATTTTTAAAACTGGTAATTTTTAAACTTAATAATTTTTCTTAAAAATATTAAATTATAAACCAACTCTATTTATTTATGTTATTTCATTCACTTCAACTAACTTATCAATTAAATCATTCAAATAAATTTTTAATTTGTTCAACTAATTTTTTTTAAAAAATATCTAAATATAAATCACGTCATTTTTTTTTAATTTCAATTTCTAACTTCAATTGATGTTAACTTCAATTGTAAATTGTTTATTTACACACACTCTAAGTAGGGTTCGACCCATCAGTGTCTCTGGTAGCAGTTCCGGCAAGAACCCCATTTTACGTTCCCTCGCCAACCATCTGTGGGGATAGAGTTGGGAATTCGGGCGGGCCGGACCTATTCGAGCTCGGCCTGAATAAGCCCGCCCAAATGGCCCGAACCCGAACAGGCCCGTTTTTTAAAAAGCCCGAATGACTAAGCCCGGCCCGAATTCCTTTCGGGCTTCGAGCGGCCCGAATACCCGAATTTTATTTTTAAAATTATTTTTAATTAATTTTTTTACTTTAAAATTAATTATTTTATTTTAT